>NW_015505586.1:660159-692036 GCF_001515645.1 Sinocyclocheilus grahami | reverse complement strand
CCCTAGAGTTAAACAGTTGAGTTTTACCGTTTTCGAATCCATTCAGCCGATCTCCGGGTCTGGCGGTAGCACTTTTAGCTTAGCTTAGCATAGATCATGGAAAATGAAAAGCTGCGATTTTCTAGGCCGATTTGCCGTCGGTCTTAGTACACGATGTAACTACAGAAGAGTCAAGTTTTAAATAGGAAAAATATAGAAACTCTTTGGCCATTTTTGAGCGAGATGCTAACGGTCTAATCAGATTCAATGATCTATGCTAAACTAAGCTAAAAGTGCTACCGCCAGACCCGGAGATCGGCTGAATGGATTCGAAAACGGTAAAACTCAACTGTTTAACTCTAGGGGAGTTGGAAAATGAGCCTATTTTTAAAAATAGTGGAGTGTTCCTTTAATACAATGTTAAACAATTTTAATAGAGTTTTAAATTCATTTAAATGAATTAACACAGTAGATCATTAATCCTGTGTAGAGATAGAAATTATGTTTCCTGATATTGGAATATACATTTTCTTATTGAGATTTCTGTACTTGTCATTTTTTTCAGAATGCTTTTTAAAATTTTGAGATATTGTGTTTGGCATGCATAAAGTGTGGTGAATATAGGCTTTTTTAGGCCACACATAACTCAACAACTCATACAGGCAAACAGATTCAGAGATCAGGACAACATAAGTATTTAAACTTACAAATTTCACAATTATATCCTGATTAAGGGAAGGTGGAAAGGGAACATCAGTGTTTTAGAAGATTAACAGGAAAAATCATACTATCAAAAGTGTGAAAAATTTCATTACAAAATGTGTACGATGACAGATCTTGAAATTTTTCGTTTTTAAACTTTTTTGATCACAGCATAATAATTTAAAAAATGTTATTTATATTTTAGAATTTGCTATCCTTTTCAAAAATAAGAAATATTTAGAGTTCTGACAGACCTACACACAACAAATTATTTGAGACACTGTATCCTGCATAAACTAAAAAAGGAAGGCGGAAATTGCAGAACTGCTAGGCAACAAGAAGTTGGTCTAGATAGGGTAACTCCCAAAACATTTCAGTTTTTCTGCTTTATGGACCAAAGATACAATTACATTTTGATGCCCTCATTTTTGCATCTGCCAAATTCTATATACCGCGAACAGCCACTAGCCAGCTACCCACTGTGCATACAAGTGCACACATACACTCTCTCTCTCTCTCTCTCTCTCAACCATCAGGCATAATGACAAATAAAATAACCCGCTCTTTGAATGCCATTTTTTAGAAGCTTGTATTTTCAAAGCATGGTCGATGAAACCATTTTGGCAAAAACGTTTCATTATTTGCCCTAAAATCTCCAAATAGCAGCATGTTTTCCTTCCAAGAGTGCAGCTCTTGAAAAGCGATTAAAAGAAATCAGACACTGGGAGGGGGAGAATACTCAGAAAATGCCTCTTTTTCACAACACAAAGCAACTTAATATGACTCTTCTTGTGCATGTATATGTTATCCATTCTGTGTTTTAAAAACAGGCATTAACCTAAGAGTGTTTCTATATGAAACACACTAACATATCTCATCTATGCATAGATAAGAATTAGCAAAAAGACCAACAATGCATCTAGTACTGCTGTGTGACCAGAATCTTTGACACAGAAACAATTATGTCACACATATTTTAATCTCCACACAGACAGACAAACCCATTCCAGTCGTTCCCAACTGGATCAGGAGCGTGGGTGCAGGAGGAATCTGTGTGAAGCATTTTATTGACAGCGAGTGCCACCAAGGTCAATTTGAAACCACGCAGCTGCATGCTTCAGACAGCAGACAAGAATAAGTCTGCTTCTCTTTTTTGTAGAAGAAGAAGAAGTGAAAGTAACTAGATGAGTGTCAAGTAATTTCCATGTGAAATTGCAAATTCATTCAAAGGTAAAACCATCATTTAAGGTATCCTGCCTAACACTGCATAATTTTCACCTGCATTTTCTTTCATACTTGTGACTGTGCAAATGATTAGCAAACTCCTCTGTCTGCTCACCTGTACAGCCAGTAACCCATCTGCATCAGGGAGGATTCGGTATGTATGAACATGTCGCTGGAACCTATGGACAAGACAGACAGACTGTTGAATCTAAGATAATACAGTAAAATAAATATTCTTAAAGCAGAAGTTCATCCAAAAATATTATTTTGTGTCAATCAAAATGTAGTGAATGTCTTTCTTCTATGGATGTTCGTGCTGCTCTTTTCCATACAATGAAAGTGAATGGTGACCACGACTGTCAAGCAAGATTTTCACTGAAGAGCAACTTAAACTACAGTCTATTTTTAACTCAACTGGCTTCATAAGACTGCACATGTTCTGTGTACCATATTTAAAATGTGTTTTGCCCTTCTTAAGATCTCATCAGCTTGTACAGAAGATATCAGCTCAGACATCCTGCTAAACCTCTCATCTGATGTTTAGTGGAAAATAGATAGCCAACCAATCCTTTAAATAATCACATAAATGGAACATTATGTGGTTTTATGGAACAATGAGTGCACGCAGGGCCGTCCTTAGGGAGGTGCAACTGGTGCGGTCGCACCGGGCCCCGTGCTTGAGGGGGCCCCTCGGTGAATGGACCGAGGGGGAACGACCCACCCTACCCCCCGAACGTGATCACGAACGAACCGAGGGGGGCCCCGCTCCCTACCTCGCACTGGGCCCTGCGTCAGCTAAGGACGGCCCTGTGTGCACACCTGACATTGATGGTTTCCATAGTCACCACAGGGCAGCATGTTCAATTCTGAAAGTAGGGTAAAAGTTAATTTATACCATATACAAGGCCACAGTCAAATAAAAAACAGCCTGTTAATGTGGTCACTGAGGCCATCAGTATGTGTCATATCATACAAGATCATATTTCTGTGCCCATAGGAGGTTAGATAAACCAGAATTTGTGCTCATTTGCATTTGGCCACACAACCCGAAACACATATTCAACTGAGTCCAATGAAGACAATTAGAAAGCTCAGTGTTTCCAGGTAATCTAAAATAAGAGAACAAAGCACAGAGAGGAAGTGTGACTGTGTGAGTAGATGTTTTGCATGTGAACTGTTTCAGAGAGAAGAGATGAGGTAGAGGGCAAAGGAAAGAATGAGCCAGAGTCAGACAACAAGCGAAAAGCAGAATGAATGAGAGAGAAAGAAAGTAGGGAGAGCAGTTGGAGCTGGAGGGCTCAGCCTTCAGGAATGTGTCTGGCTGTGGGCTGCAGTGGAGAGAAAGCAGTGCGGTCACTGGAGCCTGTTCCCTCTCTCTCTCTCTCTCTCTCTCTCTCTCTCTCTCTCTCTCTCTCTCTCTCTCTACTTAAACCATCAGGCATAATGACAAATAAAATAACCCGCTCTTTGAATGCCATTTTTTAGAAGCTTGTATTTTCAAAGCATGGTCGATGAAACCGGAAAGAATGAGCCAGAGTCAGACAACAAGCGAAAAGGAGAATGAATGAGAGAGAAAGAAAGTAGGGAGAGCAGTTGGAGCTGGAGGGCTCAGCCTTCAGGAATGTGTCTGGCTGTGGGCTGCAGTGGAGAGAAAGCAGTGCGGTCACTGGAGCCTGTTCCCTCCTACAGGGGCCAGAGACAGGAGGAAAACAGGGAAAACTGAGGCCTGAATAAAGCTGGGGCCTAGAGGGACTGCTGTAGACTGGATCTTGTCTCCTGGAGCTCATGTGCATTGAGATAGACAGTACTAAACTATCTGAAAAGTAAGCCCAGTCACCATCTTGCCAAAGTTCTGTTGAAACCTGATGGGGAAGGCAGACACATGGCTGTAAAAATCCATCTCACAGGCACAGACTGTAGAAAAGGACTACAATAGTTCATTGACTTATTGGCAATACCTGGTAACTATTGTGATTTACTTAAAAATGTTATTGTCACCAGGAAGTGCTGTGAATAGACAGCTGGGTGTGGTGCCAAACTCATTCTAGGTAAATTTATCACACCTCAAACAAGTGTGTGTAAAGGCTGGAATACACTATATGACTTTTTAAAATCTGAACAGTTTTTAAAAAGCTAGGCACCATACACTTTGGAAAACTGGTCATCACACACCAAACGACTGATAATCACACACTACCAAATGTGACCCTGGACCACAAAACCAGTCATAAGTAGCACAGGTATATTTGTAGCAATAGCCAACAATACATTGTCCAGGTTAAAATGATTTTTCTTTTATGCCAAAAATCATTATGATATTAAGTAAAGATCATGTTCCATGAAGATATTTTGTAAATTTCCTACTGTAAATATATCAAAACTAAATTTTTGAATAGTAATATGAATTGCTAAGAACTTCATTTGTACAACTTTAAAGGCGATTTTCTCAATATTTAGATTTTTTTTTTTGCACCCTCAGATTACAGATTTTTAAATAGTTGTATCTCAGCCAAATACTCAGAAAACCATACATCCAACGGAAAGCTTATTTATTCAGCTTTCAGATGATGTATAAATCTCAATTTAAAAAAATTGACCCTTATGACAAATTTCATGTTGTTCTGAACACAACAAACTTGTGCAGAAACATACACCTCGTTGCTAGAAGATGCATGACTATATGTGTTGCAAATCTGGCTAAAAATATCAAACATATTTGATACCCTCTGACTGGTTGAAAGCATACTCTGTTGACTCTGAACATAAAAAAATTGCTTATTATACACTATGTTAATTTTGGATGAAATCATTCAATTCTAACCACCCAAAATCTGCAAACTGGTTCTGCCTTTTGGCAGCTAGCATTAACTCATTACTCATCTGCAATTCTGTGCAGAAGTTGTGTAGTGTATTCCACTCTTGAAGTGTTTTACTCACAGCAGACACAAGGCGTAGGCTCCAGGCACAGATTCGCTGTCCCTCACCAAGAAGCTGCCATCTCTCCCCGCACAGGCCAGCAGCTCTTCGGCTCGAACACGGGTGATGTCCCGATGGTACCACGTCGCTGTTGTCATGATGCTTTCAAAAGAGCGTCCTAGCAGAGTATTCTACAGTCTAATTTCCAAAAACCAGAGTGGTTGAAACAAGTGAGCTGAAAGATCTCATATTGTTGATATCCAGTGATGCCAAAACCGGAGGTCCATACTGTCATCCCGTTTCTGTCAGAAGCTCAGCATGCAGAATCAGATCCAGAGGGTGTTACGACATCCAAAAGCTTTGTTGTTACCACTGTCTATTGTGTTTGCCTTCCCATGAGCATTTGCGTTTTAAAGACAGAATGCGTATTTGGCTTGAGGGCAGATCCAGGACTGGCCTCCTCCTCTCGTGATCTGCGCCAACTCCACTTGTGAGAGTGAGACTGAGGTAGATGACAGAGCGTCCATACGCATGCTGCCCACCCCACTGACAAACACTCCTATTGTCTGGCAGCAAACATCCTCTGTGCAAACATATCCAAGAAGAGGAACCAAGAGTGAAGACAAGCACCAGCTCCAGACTGTGCAGACATGAAAAGGCAGTGGAGCAGTACCACCACAAATTCAAATACTTTTTCACTCTGTTGGTTTTGCCTTATAAGGGCAAGGCAACACCCCTCTGAGAACTTCAGCTGATGTCTGCAAACTCCACTAAAGGACAGTTAACTCCAGCCAGAGGTTCACCAACAAGCCTTAGGTTAAGAACTAGACCTGGAAGACGTCTTGAAGACGTAAAATCAGAACAGATGGACCCCTGGAAAATGGAAGGAAGTGTTTCACAGCTCCAGATGGCAGAGGAGGAAGAGAGCAGAAAAAATTAAAACACTAACCTGAATTCCTCTAAGTGACCTCACGTCATCAGTGATGCATGAACCGGACCGCAGCGCTTTAGGAACTTCCAGTCTCTCTCATTCTTTCTTTCTATCCCTCCCAGGGATCTTCAGAAAAACCCATCCTGTCCCATTCACAATCACGCTGTAACTAAATCATGGTCACATGCTTTGAATCGGACTCTACAGCTCTCTCCCGGTCATCCACTCACAGCTTCAGAAGATCTGGGTTACTGTGCTATGCTTCCAGATGTTTTTCTCTCACTCCAAGGACAGTTAACTCCAGCCAGAGGTTCACCAACAAGCCTTAGGTTAAGAACTAGACCTGGAAGACGTCTGGAAGACGTAAAATCAGAACAGATGGACCCCTGGAAAATGGAAGGAAGTGTTTCACAGCTCCAGATGGCAGAGGAGGAAGAGAGCAGAAAAAATTTAAACACTAACCTGAATTCCTCTAAGTGACCTCACGTCATCAGTGATGCATGAACCGGACCGCAGCGCTTTAGGAACTTCCAGTCTCTCTCATTCTTTCTTTCTATCCCTCCCAGGGATCTTCAGAAAAACCCATCATGTCCCATTCACAATCATGCTGTAACTAAATCATGGTCACATGCTTTGAATCGGACTCTACAGCTCTCTCCCGGTCATCCACTCACAGCTTCAGAAGATCTGGGTTACTGTGCTATGCTTCCAGATGTTTTTCTCTCACTATTTTTTGGTTTCCCAGCTCTCTCTCTTCCTCCAGCCTCTCTCTCCGTCTCCCTCTCTCTGTCCAGGAAGTGAAGAACACAAGCTCCACCATATGGATACGATCATCCCCCTTTCTCTGCGTCTCTTGTTTTGTCCTTCTTCTCCTCCTCCTGCCCTCCTTTTCTTCTCTCTTTCTGTTTCCAGCTGCTTGACTAACACCATCCCTCACTACTCAGCAAAAACTGTTTGCAAACCTCACCACCAAACACAAATAAAGCACTCCACCCCCAAATCTCTGTTTGTTGTGAGTGGGCTATAAAAAGTCCTTGTTTTTCCACTATTAAGTAGCTATGAAGGAAGTCAGGCAGTCCCTAGAAGTTTTTACCGCACCCTTCATCTGTAGTGTTGTCTGTTCAGTGTTGTGGCAATAGACCACAGTAGGTCACATGAGGGTTCAGGTTTTGTACCTGCAGGAGCTTTCAGAGGTGCCAGCATTTAGAGCGCCACCGATGAACACAAATGATCACAGAATGCAAATAATCTTTATTTTTATCCCCCTGAAAATGTAAACCTGAAAAGTTCATGCGCACTTTTCCAGCTCTGCTCTTGCTGTGGCTTTGATACCTGGATCCGATTTGCATTTATATTTTGCATTTGAAGTCAACTTAAATTGCTGTTAGCAACCTACTGTACTTTCATAATGTGATGCATTTTGGAGTGAAATTTTTTTAATTTTGAACTTGATTTCATCCATCCCAAATTAAGTGGATGGTGAAAAGTGCTACACACCAGAATGGAGCCTCTGAATGTGAGTTTTCTAAAACATTGATTTGCTTAGAGTTAAAATTATTGAATAGTCTGTGTCACCTACAGATTGTCAGCAGAAAAAGTAAAGTCACTTTAGATGATAAGCAATTTATTGCATTTTGTTAGAAGATTATTAAATAATAAAATAAACTAACAATGGATCTTCTGCAGTGAATAGGTGCCGTCAGAATAAAACAATGATAAAAACACCTACACACAACAAATCCATCATTAAACATTTTTAATTTCAAACTCTTGCTTCTGGCTAACATTGCTTCTGAGTCCTCAATCCATAATATTGCTTTCTCCAGTAAAAAAAAGATGTCACATCTGAATAAGGAGTGAAATATGCACAGATCAACCACAGTTCTTAACAAAGATGTGAGGACAACAGGGAATGGATTTTTTTTCACTGGAGGAAGGGTTAATATGGATTACAGACTATTTTGGCCTGAAGCGACGGTTTAAGGTTAAAATGCAGCTTTTCACTTCAGAAGATATTAGCTGATGGACTGGAGTTGCATGAATTGCTTGTTGTATGTTTTAATCAACTGTTTGGACTCTCTTTCTGACGGCACCCATTCACTGCAGAGGATTCAATAGTGAGCAAGTGATGTAATGCCAAATCTGTTCCAAATGAAGAAACAAACTCATCAACATCTTTGATGGACTGAGGGAGAAGAAAGTTTTAGGAAAATTGTATTTTTGGGTGATCAAATAAATAAATGAGTGAGTGAGTGAGTGAATGAATGAATGAATGAATAAGTATTATACTATATATAGTACTATATACTATACTATATATAGTATTTTTATCTTATTTTTCCAGTTTTTCCAGTAAAAAAAATAAATGGACATATACAGAATACAGAAAATGTCAGTACTACCCTATATCTACCTACAAAAAGTTTATTTATTTTGTCTTGCTGTACCAGCAGATTTTTTTATATTTATATTTTTTAGATTTTTATAGCAGATATCTACTGGTGTATTAAGACGAAATACGCTTTTTATTAAACATACATTGTCCGAAAGCAATGGAAATATATTTTGAATATTGCTTCTCAATTGAATTTATCTTATTTCACAGACTGAGAATTTTTAGATATTTTTAAGTAAAAACAAAAGAGATTCATTAAAAACATATGAAGACGTCATATTTGCAGTGTACACCTGGTATTAGCATCTGAGTGTGATCCAAATTCTTTAGATGGCTGGTCATGGATACATATATGAAGGTCACACGGTTGAACCTGCCAGTTTCTCTGTGTTCTTTTCTGAAGGTACAGTCCATTCAAATACCCCCAGGGTCATGTTTACAAAACACACAATGGATTACGTCCATCTCTGACTAAGGCTAAGCCATCTAAGACATGCTCTCAGTGTCCAACACTTCATACAGTCACAGAATCTATTTCCTCTCTTCCACCTGAGGGAATATTGGTCTTTGTTAGCACCAAAAACGGGCAAAGAACTGTTTCCAGGGTTTTTCTTGGCAAACTGTTTAGATGGATCATGATTCAAATCGCACACTAAAACTCCCCAATCCTATAGCCCAAGCAGAGCTCAAGCTTTATTTTAATCACATTAATTTTTGACTGCATTGGCCACTAATTCAGAGTGAGCCATTAAGACTAGCAAAGATCAGATTAGCAAAGAGCATTACCTACTTATTCCAAAGTATTATGAGAAGCAAACAGGTGATGGAAGAGGATTTGCACTCTCTAAAGATAGATCCCTCATGCTTAAATAGAAATATATGTCTATTTAAATTGCTTAAGTTAAAAACACCTATGATAGTATTACATTGTAGATATACTAGCCTACTTTCTATGAGTGAATAGTTAATATTAAAAGAAAATGTTTGAAAATTGAGAGAAACTCAAGAGACAACTTTCTATCATTCGAGTAACATGTTACAACAATGTTTGTGTATTTTGTCTGTCTTAGAACCGTGAGGAGATAAGAAAAGGTCTAAGACATTAGGAAAGAGGATTATGAATACAAGCCAAGCACATGAGTATTAACAATCGGCCCCTTCATGATAAACCACTTTGTTTGGTTTTACTGAAAAAAATAAAAAATAAACTCAACTCAACTTAAATTTTTTTCTAATTAAACATGATTTCTTCCTGAGTTTTGGTAACGGGCTACATGTCTGCAGTCTTTAGATAAGTCATTTAAATTAGTCATATGGGGAGTGACTGAGCGTATGAGAACACAGGAAATGAAACCAAGATGTTTAGTGCAAAGTTGAAAACAGAATTTGGTTTGGAAATTCTGAGATGTGAACCTTAGTAAAAGTATTCGTGGCTTGGAGATAGCAAAGTCATGTGTTGTCACTAGACCACCCGATTTGAATATAACTCTGAACCAAAAACATATATGAAACAATTATCATTAAATGTCATTTTTCAATATTCCTTTTATGACAAATAAACTAAAAAAATAACATATTTGCAATTTTCCTGAGTGAAGTCTTACTTAAACAGTTTTGAAAGTAAAAACATCATATTATATCCATGTAAAAATGTCATATGCGATTGTGTCTAATTAGTAACTTGTATATCCAAAATAACTATAAAACACATTATTTTTAACATAATTTGCATAACAAATTGGATGCTGACTTTAGGAGTGTGTTTTTTAAAATTGGCATCAGTTAGAGACAGCTGCTCATGTCTCTAACCCTGCTGGCATAAACAGACAGATCTTGACTAAGAGGTCATAAACACATGTGGACCTTCACATCAGCATACTTAAATTAGGTTATGAAACACTCCAAGTATATACAAACCATTTTTAAGAGTTAGACTTAGTCACTCATTAGCAGTGTTGGGCAGTAACTAGTAACTCAGTTACTGTAATAATATTACTTTTTGCAGTAACTAGTAGTGTAACTAATTACTAATAAGATTTCAGTAATAATATTACAGTTACCATCTATAAAACGGTTTAGTTACTTAGTTACTTTTGATGCCTCAACCCCACTGATTTAAAATCTAACAATCTTATAATTCCTAAATTTATTTTCATAATTTTCATGACTCGCACATGCATGTGATGTCCCCAGTGCAGCAGGCAAGCTTGGAATATGGAAAGGCTTACATTCAGCAGATAGAAATATTGCATTATATTGATTTTGTCAGGAAAAAAGATGATCATGAGCACTTGTGTGTAAGTTGTGGCTTTACTTTACTCTGGCATTACATCCCACCCACATCCCTCTGATCAGCATGTAGTACATTATATTACTATAATTAAAAATATTTTTGGAAATTTAAAGTTTCTTACAAACTTAATGAAATATAATCATATATATGTGTAATGGAGAAATGATAATTAGCTTCAAGTTACACATGACAATTAATGAGATTAATACAACACTTCTACATGAATGTGACTATCAATCACTAGAAATTTATGTCACAGTTACAACTTCTGTCGGGCATGAAGAAAAAGTAATGTAACTAGTAGTGTAACTAATTACTGTTGCAAGGAAGTAATAAGTAAAGTAACAATATTACTTTTGAAATTAGTAACTAGTAATGAGTAATATAGTACATTATTTGAGTAACTAGCCCAACACTGCTAATTAGACACAATCGCATATAACGTTTTTGCATGGTTATATCTCCAAAGTTATAACCATGTAAAAACAGTCATGAACCTTTAGATGGCGCAGTCCGATAGGTCTAACTAAATCTGACATAATGCCATCATCACAGGGTGCAGCTATTGTTTTTTTTGTATCAGCAGCCAATAAGCTTGCTGCTCAACATTCAAATACTTGTATTCAGCAAGTGATTGCTGCAGCATTTGCAGTGCACTTCAGAAACCCTCCACCTCCCCCAGCTCCACCTGTATAGATCTGCTACGAGGTGATTCATGTATGCTACATATGGGAGTTTTTATGTGTTATATGTGCAGCAGCAGTATTTCTTACATGCTCACAGCAACATGTCTGTGGATGTCTTAGCAGTAACAAGTCTCTGTACTTGCTCTGCCACAGCACATGACAATGTTAATGTGTTTGGTTTTGGCAGAATAGATCTGCTATGCTGCTGCTGCTGCTGTGGCAGAGCAACCGAGACTTGCTACTGCTAATACATCCACAGACATGCTGCTGTGAACATGTAAGAAATACTGCTGCTGCACATATAACACATAAAAAACCCCATATGTAGCATACATGAATCACCTCGTAGCAGATCTATACAGGTGGAGCTGGGGAAGGTGGAGGGTTTCTGAAGCGCGCTGCAATAAAAAGCACAAGCAGAGTATTTGAATGTTGAGCAGCAAGCTGAATGGTTGCTGATGTGAGAAAAAAAATCAGTTGTGCCATGTGAATGATGATGTGATTATATCAGATTGAGTTAGAGCCTATCGGCCATCTAAAGTTTCATTACAGAACATTGTATAATTATTATTTATAATGTAAATAATAAACTCCCACTACAACTAACGTAAGTGGTAGTTCAGTAGTAATGTGTGTCTTTTTCAGTGACAGAAACTTCAAAAGTTCTGACAATAGTAACTGCAGTCTGTTAATATTCTTTTGTTCTGTGATCACTTTACTATTGTCCATTCAGCTATGACAAATGTATTGATATTATCTGTATTTTAGAAAATCTTACATTTCACATAGTTAACCAGTTGGTGTCAGAGTGAACAGAGCATAATAGTGATCAAAACACCTTTACATGCCATTTGAGCAGAGAGCACAAGCCCTATAAACTTAGACCATCTGTTACAGCAGGTGTGAGGAATGATGAGAGCCCAGATGTCCCAGTCTGATCCTTTTTCATCCTCAGAAAAAGGTTTACGTCAGTCACTACTTCCATTATTAACAATATGTTCAACACTGCATTTCCCATTCAACACCCTTTAAATGAAGCCCTCAAAGGATAACATATAATAAAAAAATAACCTTAACAAAGGTGCTTTAATTAATATATTAATTAAACTAACATATTGTTTTAACTTACCCTTTTTTCTAATTTAGGTTGTCTGAGAAATAGTTGGGACTAATAGCAAATCTTTTCAGCTGTGTTTTTAGGGACATCGTGTAAAACAACTGATAGTGGCACCTAGTGGTGTGGATGCAGTGTCATTCAAAAAGATGATCAGCAGTGACATTGTACTGTAGATATGCATTATCGTCAGTCATGACAAATTTATTCTACAAGCAAAATTGTCTAATAAAAGATGGTTTGTCAAGTTTTGCATTCCGCTTGTCTATATAAATATATAGCTGAAGTTATTCAGCATTAGTGTAGATGCATTTTGACCTCTTTAAAGGGTTAGTTCACTCAAAAATGAAAATCATGTCATTAATTACTCACCCTCATGTCGTTTCAAACCGTAAGACCTCTGTTCATCTTCGGAACACAAATTAAGCTATTTTTGATGGAATCTGAGAGCTGTCTGACCCTGCATAGACAGCAATACAACTGAAATGTTCCCAAGTCCAGAGACGTAGCAAGGAGATCGGTAAAATAATCCATGTGACATCAGGGGTTCAACCGTAATTTTACGAAGCTACGAGAATACTTTTTGTGTGCAAAAGAAAAAAAAAACGACTTTATTCAACAATTGTCTCCTCCGCGTCACCCGGTAGCGCCATTTTGGAGACGTAAACAACTTGTGCTGTTCTGTGTCAGCTGCATCACGCCGGATCTGTTTCCTACATTGTTGTGATTTGATCTGAATGAAAACAGTGTATCCGTGTGACGTTTCATTTTTGGGTGAACTAACCCTTTAACCTCCTCCTTTGTACGTGTGATTGATAGACCTCTTTGTTAAGCCATGCAAACAATATTAGAGTTATTAAATAGCAAATGGGTTTCTCACTGTGAATTTCAGGTAAAAAAATCAAGTTCAAGTTCATTTTATTTGTATAGCACATTTACAACAGCCACCAGGCTGACCAAAGTGCTTTACAGAAGAGCAAGATTATACCACATACAAAGAAAACCCGTTTAAAAATGACCATATCACAGTAGTCAATACACTAAGGAAAACAAGGTTTTTAGCAATGACTTAAAAACAGACAGAGAAGGGGCCAATCTAATCTTTAAAGGCAGGGTATTCCAAAATTGTGGCCCTGCCACCGCAAATGCAGGCTCCCCTCTATGCTTAAGACTAACGTGAGGGACTATCAACAAAGCCTGGTCACAGAATCATAGGCTTCTAGAAATGTTGAGTTCAGTGTACTGGGCAGTGCAAATACTGTAGTAACAGCCAACTAGCTGTTTGTACTGTATGTCGTGTTCACAAATCCCCCTGAGGATACAATGAGAATGCCCCTCAAACTGCTTTTGAAGAAGCCGATGTTCTAAAATAGTTTGACACCCACCTCATTCCCTCAAAACTCAGAAGACTGATGCCAAGGAAACCATTTATGAATTTATTATACCAACAGGAACAATGTGAGTAGGAGTTTTAAAGCTGATTGAATTTGATGTCTATCCTGTTAGGATGAACGTGCTGTGTGTTATGAAGCTTTGGGAGCAGTTGTTATTGTTATTCTGGCCTCATGACAGGGAAAGTGATGCCACGGTGAGGACATGCCCTAAATGGACACATGCTATGTTGGAGGTGGAGCACTGAACACAGACAAGAGATGCAAGCATATTATCACAGTTCTGTCGTCCAACCAAATGAACCTGAGACTGACACTCTCATTCATACATGTACTCCTCAATAGCTAATCCCTAAATCCAATTCTGTGTCTATTTTTATACATATTGTAGCCAGAAAAAAGACGAGTACTAATCAACTAATAGGATTGGGAGCGAAATGAACATTTTATAACGTAGGCCGTGTAAGCCAAAGAGAGGGAGGAGAGTTTGCACTATAAAAGTGGACAAGACAAACTGGGAATCACACTAGGAAACTATCAACACTAGCTACAGAGCGGTGCTCACGTGCAACAGTCAAGAGCAAAGCAGAAGACGCCCTCTCAAAACCAGGTAAGATCTGAACTGTCATCACACTGAAAAATGCACTTAGACTTTGAGGTGCACATGAAAGAATTTAGGACAGCTGCTGATTTGGATTCAGTTTATATGAGATTGTTCAGTGTTAAGACTATCATTATTGTTCACTACAGGAAGATTGAAATGTAGCATAGTATTTGTACATTTTCTGAAAAAAAAATAGTATGAAAGTTGTCAATAGGATGGCACCCTTTAAAAAGGTACACATTTGTACCTCATTTACACTAACAAGTTGCTATCATGTAGACTAGAGACCGAGGAGCATTCAGTTGTTTGCATATTCAGTGTCTTGCTTTCCAGTTAACTAAACATTATGCTAATTGATATAACCCTAACCTGAAGGAATGAGGTCATCTTTATCAAGAATATTCATAGTAAGTCATGAGAACAATAGTCAGCTAAATGTGACATATGATGCTTAGACTTTGCATCTTGATTGCACTTGAAAAAAGATTGTGATCATTGTGTTTGTTATCATTTCTATAGCACAACAAAAAGTTTAATATTTGTTTCGTTTAATTACTTTTGAACCACACAAGCGAATCAATTTAACTGAGCATACACGCTAAGTCACACTATAGAAATATAGTGATTTTTAAACAAGAGCATGGTGGATGAATTTTGCTGGCCAAAAAAGAGTCTTATATTTCATGTGATTTATTCATATTCATTTACACATGAATAGTAATTAATGAATCTTATTTGTTGGGTATGCTCCTGTTTAGACTTTAAAATATGTAAATAATGTTTAAAATATGTACTTTTAAATAGTTTCAAAGGCCACGCAGTCCAACATTTGAAAGGAATTTAACTTGTCTTCTCTTGTATGTATTTAACAAAGTACAACTCATTTTGCACCAAGTGAAAAAGATGACTAAACACTTTTCAAACATAGTGCTTGAATATTCAAAGTACATTGCAGCTAGTTGGCCTCATTCACAGAGACACATTAAAAACAGATAAGAGCTAATCCTGAGTGCGGCTTCTCTGGAGGATTATGAAGTAGCCTATCGTTACGCTAATCTCCTCTTCCCTGATTAGCTCTAGTGGATTGAAATCTCAGCAGGACAACATACAAACATGAATGGTTTTCCAAACACTATTCTTAATTCAGGGAAGGATGTTGGTACTTTTAATGTTGCTAAATCACACGACTGCCCTCTACAGGCACATTTTACACTCCAACCTGTTCACTTCTCATTTCAGAAAGCCTCAGGTGACTTTCCATAACCATGACAAAGTAAGTTTGTGCATATTCATTTATTCCAACAATTTATAAATACTCTAAATATGAGTCATAAAGACATTCAAAACATCATAATCAACATTTAAATGCATTTAAGACCACCATTTCTCTGTATCCTACAGACTATTCAATATTTTATTCATATTTATGACACCTAGATTAAGCAGGCTTCATGTAATGCTCCTACACCCTGTTCACTAGTAGTATTAAATCTGTAGAAGTCTTTTTGGTCTTCAGTCCTAGTGGATTACCAGATTATAAGAAATCCCTTTTAGAGTGGATTGACAGGATTACCACAAGAGTTTAAAAGTAACAGTGCAGAGTTTAGCATGTGCAGATGACTAATCACCTCATGGAGACTAACATATTAAAAGCATGCAAAAGCAAAAGACATTGTACTCTCATAATGATTATCAATGATTATAATATCAAGATTTTAATGTCGTTTCTACAGGGTTTACAAGAAGACGAGTGGCAATGGTTCGGTAAGGCTCCCTTTATACTGCTTACACTTCCCATTACTTGTCATCTGCTCCAAATGCACATGCTCTCAACCAGGATTGCCAGATCTGAGTATCAAAACTAGCCCAATGACCCTAGCCCAAACATCAAAACTCAAAACATGCCACTCCAAGACCTAAAATAGATATTATGCATTACACCCCTTTTTAAATCACTATATAGGCTAGTAGTAATTATAAAAACTGTTTTATAAAGTACCTCACAGGAGTTCAATGGCTCCCATCCCTCACAAAACTCATCATCTAGCACAGTTTTATCAATAGTAGAATACAATATATCAGTTTAGGCATTTCAGTCAAATATAATTTATGATATATATCAGACCTTTTCATTTTATTCAAGATGTCAAGTTGGGAAAACAACAACCCCCCTCAACGGGAAAAAGCACAGAATTGGCAACCCTGCTCTAAATATATTTATAAGACACAAGCACACGTGATAATCATCTCAGTAATCATTTATTACAGTTATGCCTTTATTTGGGGAGAAGAGACTTTGTGGACCATGTGGAACATGTTGACCCAGTTGGTACGTTCTCGGCTACTTTTACGTTGTTTTACGTAGATTATTCCCTAAGATTGTGGTAAATTTGTAACTTTTTTTTTAATTAAATGTATATATGTATATCTATACACATTACTCTAGTTCAAAAGACTTGTAATTTCCCTCTCAGATGGGGTACTCAAAATTGATCCTTCAGCTCTTAATGGAAGGAAAGGTATGATTTAATCTAAAACATTATCATTATGAAAATTTGTCATTCATTTAATTCATTTAGACACTTCATATAAATTATTACATTTTTTAGTGTGGATACAGCTTGCATGTGCCTTCCGCTATGGCAGAGAGGATCTGGATGTGATTGGAGTTTCCTTCAGAAAAGACATCTGGATAAAGCGCATTCAGATGTATCCTTTTGAGGGAACCAAGCCCCCAAACACACCAATACAGGATGCGCTTTTGAAGAAAGCTGGAGACCAAGGACATCCCTTCACTTTTGATGTAAATTCACATTTATGCATTAGGCATTGTGAAAACAATCAAGGATGTCCTTCATTGGTGTCTCTTCTGTTCTGTCTCAGATTCCAGTACATTTCCCATGCTCAGTGTCCCTTCAGCCAGCACCAGAGGATGCCGGGAAGGTACAGTAGCAGAAAAACATGCATATGTGCAAATACACTCACAAACAGAAAACTATGATTCTCTAATATGTAACATATCTACTTTTACAGCCTTGTGGAGTTGACTATGAAGTCAAAGCCTATATTGCAAATGAAGAAGACGAGACCGATGAAAAAGTTGACAAGAAGTATGTACTGCTTCATTTTAACATAAAGATACTCACCATCAAAATGAATACATTTTTATTCTGATTCCAATATTTCTACCAATAATAGGGACACTTGCCGTCTGATTATTCGTAAAATCCAGTATGCACCAAATCAGCTAGCAGCAGGACCCAAAACCGATCTCAACAAACAGTTTATCACTGCAGACAAACCAATTCATGTGGAGGCCTCCATGGAGAGAGAGGTACAGTGTTTTAAATGCCTGTTGTTGATAATTCATGAAATTGTGATGTTTTCATCATTTGCAGTTCTATGTCTCTTCATTCACTGTTGATTTCTCTCCCTTCAGCTCTACTATCATGGAGATCCCATTCCTATCAAAGTGAAAGTGAATAATGAGACCAGTAAAGTTGTGAAGAAAATCAAAATCAGCAGTAAGTATTTTTATTATTCATATTAGAGAACTAAACAGCCAGTTTTCACCAATTTAAACAACTTAAAAGTCATATATACATATATCCAATCATCAAAAACCTATCTGCTAAGAAAAAACAGAAACCTTTATAGAATTTTTAAGGGTTTTAATGGGGAATTGTATTGGATTTAATTGAAACTTTAATGGTCCTTTGGGTCTCTATTGGTAATTTGTTGCCTTCTATTGGTGGCATGTTAAGAACATTAATTCCTAATGGAATATGGCCCAAAACAAAACACACTACTGGACAGTGTTGCCAGGTCTATGTAACAAAACCAGCCCAAAGGTCAGTTTCACAGGAAAACCACGTGTTTGTTTTGGTTTGAGATGCGGTATTCCCTTGTGAATAGCTATCTAATGGTTAAAAATCGTACATAGCACCTTTAAGAATGATTCATTATTGATTATAACTAGAAGTATGTGTTTCACACAATGATCCACAATAAACTTGAACTCATTGTATGTTTCAGTTCACCAAATTACAGATGTACTGCTTTACTCAGTGGACAAATACGACAAATGTGTTCTGAATGAAGAATTTGCGTGAGTGCACAGAACTTCACATCACATTTGTGAATTTGACTGAGAATTTTTAGTATTCTTTTTGTAGCACATTTAATAAATAATGTTGAATAATATCATACTCAAATAATATCATAATTGTTCACATTTTTCATATCTTTAAAAAAAATAGTTTGTTTTTGATTGTTCTTGAGAGGTGAACAAACCCCTTTTTGTAACAGGGATCAAATTAATGGGAACTCCACCTTCGAGAAGGAATATAGAGTCACTCCTCTGCTTGCCAATAACAAAGAGAAACGTGGTCTTTCACTGGATGGCAAACTGAAAGATGAAGACACCAACTTGGCTTCTTCAACAATGTCAGTTAATCGTTATTACAACATTTGAGTATATCCTTAAATTGGTAGTTGGAAAATATAAAAGTCATCGGTATTAGATTAGATTTTCATGCTCATAGTCCATATAACATCTCTGTATTTTTATACACTACACTCTTAAAAATAAAGGTGCTTCATGATGCCATAGAAGAAACTTTTTGTCTAAAAGGTTCCATAAAGAACCTTTAACATCTGAAGAACCTTTCTGTTTCACAAAAGGTTCTTTGTGGTGAAAGAAGGTTCTTCAGATTACAAAAAGGTAAGAAAGAGATGGTTCTTTAAAGAACCTTTGACTGAATGGTTCTTTGTGGAACCAAAAATGGTTCTTCTATGGCATCGCTTGAAGAACCTTTTGAAGCACCTTTATTTTTAAGAGTGTATAAAAAAACTTTTATTTATAAAAAATGCAAGGCAGATAAACAAGGTGACTTTTCTGAATCTCTGTATCTCTCTGCAGTCTGCTACCCAACATGGATAAACAAATACAAGGCCTTGTTGTTTCCTACAAAATTAAGGTTACCCTGATGATGGGAGGTGGTCTCTTGGGAAGCCTAACATTAAGGTTTGAATCTTTACATTTCATCTCAATGTCTCAGTGAAGAGTCATAGAGAGCATTTTACCTCCTTCTTTCTCTAATGACTTTTGCTGTGTTAAGGAAGATCTTTCCTGTGATAATTTCCAAACTATACGTAACGAGGAACCGTCTGCTTAGTTACCTTGTCATTAACCAACAATGAAAATAAATCCAGCATTACACGGTGTGATGTGGTTTACCATTGTGAACAGTGAAAGTACTCAAGACATGTTTATCTTCCGTACACAGTGATATTACCGCTGAACTCCCCTTGATTCTGATGTCACCTAAACCAGCAGGTGAGGTTTCTGTTCTTTTATATCTAAAATGAGGGGGGCTTGTGTTTGTGAGGTATATACAGCCCAGTTTTCCAAGGATAGTTTTGTATTTGTGACCACAACATATTTTAAATTTCAAGTAATACAAATTGTACCCTGTTTATAAAGTGGTACTGCTATGAAACATTCTAAAGAGCATAATTTTCTTGTTTTCTAACTGCATCCTTGTGCATTCTCAAATTGAGCAGAAGTGTAAGTATCAATGTAAACTTTTTTTCCCATGTTGAGAAAGAATGTTAAACTTCTTTTTGTTTTCATTTTGAATCTTAGACTCTGAGGCTTTAACAAAAATGAAACTTTTTTTTAAAATCCAGGACTGATATCAACCTTGAATAGACTCTACAGCCAGCGACGGAGAGGAGCAAGTCAGAAGGAGAGACACTCAGGAATAGATGCAGATTACAAACAACTTCATTTCATGAACCATAGACTATAGATGCTTCCTTGTTGCAAATACCTGTGTAAAAGGAATTAGCTGTATAATGTTAAAAAGGTACACTACTCAGTGACACTGAAATGTCATGTTTATTTCTTCTGCCTTTATCATGGGAGCTCAGATTAATGTTTTAGTTTCTTTTTGTATGTGAATGTAAAAAATTAAAGAGTAATGAACAACTTACGATAAATGTATTATCATATATGTAGGCCTATTAAATTGTATTTGTTTTTCTGTCTGTGGTGATGGTGGAAATGAATAAACATTGGACCACTATCAAAGTCTTTCCTCATCCTTCATCATGACTTTATATAGAAGCAGGGGATCTTTTTTTTTTTTATATATCATCCTAAAATTACACCCACTATAATATACATAGTTCTTCTTCTTCTTCTTCTTCTTCTTCTTCTTCTTCTTCTTCTTCTTCTTCTTCTGTGATTTGCGGCAGCTTAGACGCTTCAAAGGCGTATTGCTGCCCTCCTCAGTTCATCTGAAGAACTCCATCTCATAGATTAAATCCTCAAATAAAGACCAGTGTGGAGTAAAAAACTTAGTACAACCTTTGTTGTTCATATTCCTTATTTTCCAAGAATCTACTTTAAAGGTAAATATGAGACTCCGGATTCCAACAGATCAGAACACATATTCTGTTCTGCATTGGTGTATCATAATATAATTGGGCCGTGTGAAGTTCCCAGCATGCACTGCGCGCACTACGTTGTTAGCTGCTGGCTACCGTCAAACACCGGGATGATCAGACCTCATTCACCGGGCCCGTGTGTTTCAAGTAAACCCGCTGGTCTTCGGTATTGGAACTGTAATATCGATGATTACCGGCAGCAGAACGAGAGTGACAAGCAGTGGTCCGCTAGACGTCAGTTCATTGTGAAACACATTGAAGAGTTCGAGGGAAATGCTCTTGATAAGCTACTGGCCCTGTCGATGGTCTGGGTTAACCATGTTTTCATGGGATGCAGGTGGGGATTGGATTGAATGGGATGTTTAACTGTTTTTGGTGGGAGTTCGGGTGAATACTTATATCACAGAAGTCCTGGTCAAGTTTATTTTATGTCATATTTATACAGACCATTTTAATTGCAAAGTTATACATGTGAGTGATTCTATAATTGCAGGTACATTTGGTGTCCGAAGTCTATTTTTTTTTCAAATGGTTATATTTTTAATTATTTTAATACGGTGTTACTCATTGTTATGAATTACAAGATGTTACAGTCCATAACAATATCATATTTTTTTGCAAAAAGTGTCTTAAATAGCTGAAAATCATGATTTCTTGTTGTCTGAATTAGTCAGTGCATTTTTTCCATTATGTATCATTGTGTAATCAAAATATTTTATTGTCCTTTTTTTTTTGTTGCAGTATTTCATTCATTTTATTTATAAAAGCCCTAAAGAGTTATTTACCTAATTCTACAACTTAATTAAAAAAAAAAAAAATAAAAATTCTTATAAAAATGTGTGTCCGTAAAACTTGCGTCAACTCTGTTACCGTACCATACTTTGCCTTTAAATTAGTGCAATTATCTCCCACAACTATGTAAGATACAGGAAATTGTCACTTTCCCTCACTGTTAAGATCTGAAGCACTGAAAAGTCTGTGCTCTCTCTAAGAAAATATTTTATTCTAAAAAGTTCTTACACCAAGAGTTATTTTATAAAGTGTCAAATCAGTTACCACAATATCAAAAGGAAAACAGATTTTTTTTTCATTTTTCACACTTTTTTTTTCATTTTTCATGATTTCATTAGTGCCATGTGCTCTTAGCATTTATGCTAGCAAGTGGAGTTTTGGGCAAAAAATAAAGAAAATTGTCAATTCTGTTTGTCAAACTCTGTTACCAAGGTAGAGTAACAATGCTGACAGTGCGGTAACAGAATTGACAGTCCATCGGACAATTCTGTTACTTAAAGGGTCAACTCTGTTTATGAACTATTTTCACAAAAAACAATAAAATTGTTATTAAAAATCTAATAAACATTAATTTATTTGTGCGCCCTTATAATATTTCAACAACATCTCTTTTTTTTTACTGGATATTGTATACAATACATTTTCAGATTAAAAATATTTGCTCCAAGTGGACGGTTCTGTGAAGACATAGGTATTTTTTTTTATTTTTAAGGTATGCATAGGTGAAATATTATCTCAGTTTCAAGTGATGGAATGTAAGGACTGTTTGTCTAATGAAACAAGAAGGATTTTTCCTGTTGTGATTTATTGTTATTTCTACACATTGGCTAATTTGTCTGTAACAGAGTTGACAAACAATACCATAAAGAAATGTTTTTTCATTAAAAGTAAAAAAAAAAAAAAGGAAGTAATTTGTGTTTGGCAAACACTGAATTATTAAAATGAAATACGTTTTCAATAAGATACTGAAAAAAAATCTGTTAGTGAAAACTTTTTTTTTCTTAACTTTCTGCAATGCCAAATGTATCTCCAATTATAGAATCACCCATAAGTAATGCCTACCAAAGCATGTCGTCAACATTATGGCTGTTCTTTCTTGGGCCAGCTATGGCTCCCAACTGATGCACAAGGTGCTAGAGATGGCAGAAGGGATTGATGTTGGCGAAATGCCCTCGTATGAACTAGTTCCAAACGCTGAAGCAAAAAAGAGGCCATATTCATCTAATGGAAGTAAGTCTATAAATTCTTGAAATCCGTCTAAACTAAATTATAAACTAAATTATAAGTAATCATATTTGCATGCAAATGGGTATTTTAATCATGTATTCTTTCATATCTCAGGTGAAGAGCCCATGAAGAAGATGCCTGTGTCAAAATTCACATCCAGACCTCGATTTGAACCGGTACACTTTGTAAGTGGTGGAAGCAGCGGCAGTGGAATCGGAGAAACGGATGAAAAAGAAAACGAGAAGGAGCGCAGGAGGAGTGAGATGAATGACGTAAGACAAAGGGAACCAGATCATCCGCCATATAACGGTAACCGTGGCAACAGCTCCTCTTTCTCCTTGGGCTCCCTTGAGACCGGGAGGTACGGTTATGATTCTTGTCCTGAGCACAAAAGTAAGGATGTGGCCTCGACCAGCACAAGTGGGCTTGGCTATGGCAGCAGAGGGTCCACCCCGAATTTCATGGGCAAAGTGCAGCAGGAGTACACCGCTAGATATGAGGCGCATACTGCCAGACAATCGGACTCATACTCACAGGCAGGCCGAGCTGATGGATACGGAGGTTCTGGACAGTCTGGAGCCTGGGATAGCGGATGGCGTGGACTGGGATTTGGACATCAGGATAGGCCGACCTCCAGCAAGGCTTTCAGCAGGGTATACGACGGTCCAAGCAGAGGCAGCTCTGGCCTTCTCCCAACACCTTCACTGCCGTCTTCTATCCCCACATCAACAACTGATGAAAAACAGAGGCTGATTACCAGAGTATCATCGGCCGTTGCCGTTACCCTGAGAGATCCTGCGTTCATGAGTGGACCCGACACGCCAAACTACAATTTCATGCTCAGCCGCAGCATTCAGGCTTGCAAGACAAACCCAGAGTACATCTATGTTAATTTAAGAGATATTCCACCCGCCGACCTTCCTAAAAACAGAAAAGTACCCTCTGAAGGATATGCATGTGAACTGAGGTGTCAGTCTGTGTACCTTGCCACTGGGTACTCTGGGAGCAAAAACGGTGCCAGAGACCGAGCATCAGAACAGGCCGTCAAACTGTTCATGAGGCCGGTGGAAATTCGTGTCCTGCAACGGCAGTACAAGCGTACTTACATTAATGACATGGTGGTGTGCCAGGTAAACACTGCAAACCCAATCCTTCCCCCACCTCTTCGCAACCCTGAGGACAAGCCTCCCCCTAGTACCAAGGGCCAGTATGAGCCTGACCAAAGCAAACACTGGACAGAATTTGTAATCATGGAGAACGCACACGATGCCATCTGTATGCTTAACAACTCGGCTGCGTTCAACCGCATGAAAGTTGATTATACTTTTGACCCGGTTCCCAACAGCAATTTATGGCTCTGTAGTGTGTACTTACAGGATGAGCTGGTGGCGCAAGCCAGAGGGACCAAGAAGAGCTCAAAACACGCAGCGGCGGAGGAGGCGGTAAGGAAGTTGCGAATGAACCAGGCTGCTCGTCAACAAGAGCAACAACAGCAGCAGAATTTTTCTGGAGGGAACCACACTTCAGACCAGCCTGGTATTCGCTACGCCCAGCAAAGCAACAAGAAAGCGCAGCTAGGTGAATTGGTCATCCTTGAAAACTCCGATAACGCTATTTGCATAATAAATGACACTGCTCAATTTAATAAAGTGCTTGCTGACTACAAGTTCACGGTTCTGCCGGACCATCGCTGGCGGTGTGAAGTTTACCTCGACGGTCAGTATGTGGCTGCAGGCCTTGGACCCAAAAAGACAGTGAAGCACATTGCAGCAGAGGAGGCCCTCGCCACACTTCGGCGCACACAAGCTGTGGTGAAGTCCAACCTCAGGAAGGAGGGCCACGTGGATGCAATTTCCCGAAATCAAATCATGGCTCGTTCTGACGAGGAATCCATGCGGCAGGAGATCAAGGAGGACAACATTGGTAACCAGCTACTCCGGAAGATGGGCTGGACAGGTGGTGGTTTGGGAAGAGAAGGAGAGGGCATTGCTGAGCCCATCAAGGTCAAAGAGCAGTTTACCAGGGAAGGACTCGGTATGGACATGGACAGGCACAGTAATCAGCTGACTAAGCGCGATATTGAGGAAATAATTCGGAATTATGCCAGTTCTGACCGTCAAGATGACCTGCGCTTCTCCACAGAGCTCAACAATGAAGAGCGCCGGCAGATACACCAAGTATCCCAAAGATACGGGCTGCGCAGCAAATCATACGGACAGGGTCGACAGCGCTTCCTCGTGGTTAGCCGCAGAGTTCAGAAGGAACAGCTGATTGGTCAGCTACTGCAAGAGGGGCAGGTGGGACGATATGAACTGGTGAAACCTCAGGCTTCACAATGACTAGGCTCAACAGGCCTCTGAGAAACCAACAGATGACCATTAATAAAAGCAAAGCGGTTTTACTTGTTACTTCTGTTAATTTGTTTCCAAAAAGTGTAAACTATTTTTTTTAAAAACCGAAGGTGGACTGAAGCCTGGAAAATCTGTCAGTTCTCAATGACAACAGTGTGTATCCTTCGCCACTCTTTACCATGCATTTCTGTACAGTTCGTCCAGATTTGCTGTTGGTTAGTTTGAGACCATATGATGAACACACATCACTAACTAAATTTGTCATATCACATGGATATTAGTGGGGCCTTTTGGCAGCATGTGCTCCTCTCTGAAATGACATTCCATTTTACATTTTCACAATGGACAATATATCATTCACTCTGTGTCATTCATCTGTTGTAAGATAAACACTTGAAATATGAAAATAATCTTTAAGTAATTACAAAACGGTATATTTTTTGTCATTTTCTGGTTGTTGATTGTAGAATTAAATATTTATCTCAACCTTAAATCTTTCAACTCCCTGTCTGGCAAATGCCTAAGCAGCAATCCCTGTGACGTTGTTTGCCATTGCGAATACTGTCAACCAGTCTGCTTGTAATGACATTAAATTTAGTTTGGTCATTGTCCATTTCCTAGTTCATTTAATGAAATGTAAATGCTTATCTTTGTTCAAGAACAAACACTATAGAGTTAATTTTACTGTTTATTTACAAGAAGTGAGAAAATGTACAGTTTCTTACATGGGTTACTAGTGCAAATCCGACACACTTGGTAAATTAGGGAAAAAATGAAGATTATCTTAAATGGATACTGCATGACAGCATCACATCCATATGGTTGGAGAAGCAATTTAATGTGAAAATAAACGGCACTTTAATGGAACTTAAGAAAACGAGCAAAATAACCATGCATCTAGGGTGCAACAGACACAAAATAGTGAATACAGAAAAAAGAAAAGCAACACGCACTCAACTATGCCAATTTGTAATATTCTGAATCCCAGGCCTCAGGCATGGGGCGTTGTGGGACAGACAGATCACTGTGTGCCTTCAAACAACTACACAGTGTCAATAGGCAACACCTTAAACAGTATGAACCACTTAATTAAAAGAACAAATCACTTGAACTTGATTAAAAAGGGCCATTTCCAACATTTGGTACATTACACTTTTCAAACTGGTTTTCCAAGTGCCGTTATAAAGGCATGTTTCTGAAACATGTAAGCTTTCCATAAAAGACAATATATATGCTAACCAACATCCATCTTTAATGTCCTTGCAGTTTCATTTGGAACTCTGAACGACACATTAAGTGGCATTCAGTATGACACTTTTGCAGAGACTCAAAGAAATCAATCTCTGGATTCAAAACTTGGGATTCATACTGAAAACAGCAACCAACATGTTAATACCCAAAATGAAATCAGCCCACAGTGTAGGAGCAACTCAAAAATGAGGGCAGGCCAAATAAAAGCAAGTAACCCTAGCAACAATATTTTGTAAAACTAAGGTTTATCCTTATCCAGGGTAAGGTTCTGCATGAAGAGAGAGACCACAACACAACAGCACTCTAATCTTGCAACAGCTACAGAACAGACAATTCTACCGAGTACATGGAGAATGATTCAAAACATGATGTGTTTTATTTTATTTCTTTGCAAGGTGGTTTTCCTCTTGTTGGCAAGGCGGACTATTGTTCGTATGTGAACTGTAAGGAGGGTCAACAGTCACGCCAGCTCTGTTCCACAATGGCCGACACACGCTTCTCATACTCTCTCTTGTTTTCCTGATACAGCTGAGCTGCCTGGCTGTTGGCAGGGCTGTTTGGGTTTGGCTCATCCAGTAAAGACTGTGACAATGAAAGGTATGTTAACAACCCGAATAATGTACTAAAATTTTTTATAAAAAACATCAAAAAGGCATAAAGAAAAGTTTCAAAGAAGAAAAAGAAAGTCATGTTAATTAGATTCAAAATTCCAGACTTCTCTTTAGATTTTAAATTCACAATATTGAATTTACAATTTGTTACATTCCCAATACTACAAACTAGTGTTGTCACAGTACCAACATTTCAGCAGTCGGTATTAATACCACAGTAGGGCTGTGCAATTAATCACATGCGATTGTCAAGCGCATCTCATCACTAAAGCCGGTTCAGTGATCGGTAGTAAATCGCCATTACCTGCTTTCAGATGGAGCGGCATTTACTACACAGAGCTGTAGTTCACTGACAAGCTAGGCAATATCGCGTTCATAATCGAATGTGATTAATCTGTGATTATGAACGCGATATTGTCTAATTGTCTGAACTACGGCTCTGTGTAGTGAATGCCGCTCAATCTGAATGCAGGTGATGGAGATTTACTACTAATCACAGAACCGGCTTTCCTGACGAGATGCGCATGACAATCGCATGCGATTAATTGCACAGCCCTATACCACAGTAAATTTCACAGTTTTTGGTACCATAGCAAAAACTATTTGTAGCATGTACCCTTAAAATATTTTTCAATCGAGTAAACATTGCTTTAAAAAGGTCAAGTGAAAAGTAATACAATTAAAAACAAAGAAATGTATTGTATAGAACAAGTGGCAAATCTTACAAGATCTATTTTGGCATATCAGATTTTTTGTTTGTCCCATCCACTGCTATGGTTATCACGGAGACAATCATTGCAATTTCGGATTCAGTCCCACATTTAAATAGTTTGCACTCTTGCCAAAACTCCCATTATAATCAATAAATATATCTACACTGCACAATTAATCTATTATTTACATGGTCATAATGAAAGCACACTCTCTAACTCTCTAACGTCTGATTGATCGGAGTGTTCACACGTGTCACCAGTCCTATAGAATGTCTATCATTACATTTTTTAAAAATTCAGTATTGACTTAGTACCGAAGTACTGGTACTTTTGACTACTACAAACTAGGGCTGTGTGATTTGGGGGAAAATATCAAATTGCAATTTTTTTTGACATATTGCGATTTGATTTGCGATTTTAAATTTGCAAAGTCAAGCTTCAGCTCAATATTATCAATAATGTGCAGCACAATATGGGTATCATTACCCTGCTGAAAAAAACAACAGAAACCATCACAGAAATTCTTATAGTTTCCATTAAACCATTACAAAATTCCTTTTTGTTTTGGGCATTATTCCAATAGGAATTACTGTTGTTCTATTGGTTGCCATCTGCCAGATTACATCCCACCAATAGAATCCATCAAATAGACACCATTATAGTTTACATTAAAATTAATACAATTCCTATTATAACCCTGAAATCCATTAAATTTGTTATTGTGTTTTGGGAGGGGTTCTATTGTTTTTTTCTTCAGCAGGCAATATTATTAAACTACTTTTACAGAATTATGAGAAAATGTACAGTTTCTTACATGGGTTACTAGTGCAAATCCGACACACTTGGTAAATTAGGGAAAAAATGAAGATTATCTTAAATGGATACTGCATGACAGCATCACATCCATATGTTTGGAGAAGCAATTTAATGTAAAAATAAACGGCACTTTAATGGAACTTAAGAAAACAAGCAAAATAACAATGCATCTGGGGTGCAAGACACAAAATAATGAATACAGGGAAGGAGGGAGAAGCAATACACTCTATGCCAATTTGTAATATTCTGACTCCCAGGCCTTAGGCATGGGGCTTTGTGGGACAGACAGATCACGGTGTACCTTCGAACAATTACTGCTGACAAACTGGCACACAGTGTCAATAGGCAACACGTGAACTGCTTAATTAAAAGAACAAAGCACTTGCACTTGATAAAAAAGGGCCAATTCCAACATCTGGTACATTACAATTTTCAAGCTGGTTTTAAAAGGTCAGGTTTTCCAAGTGCAGTTATAAAGGCATGTTTCTGAAACATCTAAGCTTTCCGTACAAGACAATATATCATCCATCTTTAATGTTCTTGCAGTTTAATTTGGAACTCTGAAAGACACATTAAGCGACATTCGGTATGACACTTTTGCAGAGACGCAAAGAAATCACTCTCAACCAACATGTTAATACCCAAAATGAAATCAGCCCACAGTGTAGGAGCAACTCAAAAATGAGGGCAGGCCAAATAAAAGCAAGTAACCCTAGCAACAATATTTTGTAAAACTAAGGTTTATCCTTATCCAGGGTAAGGTTCTGCATGAAGAGAGAGACCACAACACAACAGCACTCTAATCTTGCAACAGCTACAGAACAGACAATTCTACCGAGTACATGGAGAATGATTCAAAACATGATGTGTTTTATTTTATTTCTTTGCAAGGTGGTTTTCCTCTTGTTGGCAAGGCGGACTATTGTTCGTATGTGAACTGTAAGGAGGGTCAACAGTCACGCCAGCTCTGTTCCACAATGGCCGACACACGCTTCTCATACTCTCTCTTGTTTTCCTGATACAGCTGAGCTGCCTGGCTGTTGGCAGGGCTGTTTGGGTTTGGCTCATCCAGTAAAGACTGTGACAATGAAAGGTATGTTAACAACCCGAATAATGTACTAAAATTTTTTATAAAAAACATCAAAAAGGCATAAAGAAAAGTTTCAAAGAAGAAAAAGAAAGTCATGTTAATTAGATTCAAAATTCCAGACTTCTCTTTAGATTTTAAATTCACAATATTGAATTTACAATTTGTTACATTCCCAATACTACAAACTAGTGTTGTCACAGTACCAACATTTCAGCAGTCGGTATTAATACCACAGTAGGGCTGTGCAATTAATCACATGCGATTGTCAAGCGCATCTCATCACTAAAGCCGGTTCAGTGATCGGTAGTAAATCGCCATTACCTGCTTTCAGATGGAGCGGCATTTACTACACAGAGCTGTAGTTCACTGACAAGCTAGGCAATATCGCGTTCATAATCGAATGTGATTAATCTGTGATTATGAACGCGATATTGTCTAATTGTCTGAACTACGGCTCTGTGTAGTGAATGCCGCTCAATCTGAATGCAGGTGATGGAGATTTACTACTAATCACAGAACCGGCTTTCCTGACGAGATGCGCATGACAATCGCATGCGATTAATTGCACAGCCCTATACCACAGTAAATTTCACAGTTTTTGGTACCATAGCAAAAACTATTTGTAGCATGTACCCTTAAAATATTTTTCAATCGAGTAAACATTGCTTTAAAAAGGTCAAGTGAAAAGTAATACAATTAAAAACAAAGAAATGTATTGTATAGAACAAGTGGCAAATCTTACAAGATCTATTTTGGCATATCAGATTTTTTGTTTGTCCCATCCACTGCTATGGTTATCACGGAGACAATCATTGCAATTTCGGATTCAGTCCCACATTTAAATAGTTTGCACTCTTGCCAAAACTCCCATTATAATCAATAAATATATCTACACTGCACAATTAATCTATTATTTACATGGTCATAATGAAAGCACACTCTCTAACTCTCTAACGTCTGATTGATCGGAGTGTTCACACGTGTCACCAGTCCTATAGAATGTCTATCATTACATTTTTTAAAAATTCAGTATTGACTTAGTACCGAAGTACTGGTACTTTTGACTACTACAAACTAGGGCTGTGTGATTTGGGGGAAAATATCAAATTGCAATTTTTTTTGACATATTGCGATTTGATTTGCGATTTTAAATTTGCAAAGTCAAGCTTCAGCTCAATATTATCAATAATGTGCAGCACAATATGGGTATCATTACCCTGCTGAAAAAAACAACAGAAACCATCACAGAAATTCTTATAGTTTCCATTAAACCATTACAAAATTCCTTTTTGTTTTGGGCATTATTCCAATAGGAATTACTGTTGTTCTATTGGTTGCCATCTGCCAGATTACATCCCACCAATAGAATCCATCAAATAGACACCATTATAGTTTACATTAAAATTAATACAATTCCTATTATAACCCTGAAATCCATTAAATTTGTTATTGTGTTTTGGGAGGGGTTCTATTGTTTTTTTCTTCAGCAGGCAATATTATTAAACTACTTTTACAGAATTAAATTAATTACTGAATTTCACAGAAAATATTTGTTTATTTTTTATAAATGTAATATTAATATTAATTAGAACATTTATATTAATTAGAAAAAATGTTTAACTTTGGTTTTCGTCTGTATCGCGTACCTTGTCAGTGTCGTGCGCTTTGCTTGGCCATTTGTTGGGATAAACAGGAAAGTGCGTCCAGCTGAATTCAATTTGAGTTTTGTTAAACGAATGAAAAAGAAGCTTAGTTTACCGCGGAAGCGGTCGTGTGAAGACCAAAGAGTGTAAAGACCATCGACTCTACCGTGCGACTCCACCGGGCAGGACACCAGCAAAGGACATAAGTATCGCTTTTTATCTCTCCTCTTTCCACTTCTGTTTCAGTTTTTTATAATCTGCTTCTTACTGAGTCAGTAAGTTGTTGTTATTTTAACATGTGTGTTTGCCTCAGTGTTATTTTTTTAGGATTACTGATTAACTAATGTACTTTGATTTGTATTAGTTATCTATTTAAGTTTTAGTAGTTGTTTTTTTGGTGTTTGGCTTAGTGTTATGTTGGAATCATTATTATACTCATACCTTTTGTTCTTTTAATATTTTTGAATTGTTTTTAGCTTTATTTTTTTGTTTTCATTTAAATGTTTTAGTTTTGAAATGTATGCACTTGTCATTTTTATTTAATTTCTTTTATTTTCTTAAAAGCGTTTAGCTTTTAGTTTTAAATTACTTTTTCTGATTTGTGTATGTTTGAATTGTTTTTAGCTTTATTTTTTTGTTTTCATTTAAATGTTTTAGTTTTGAAATGTTGTTGTATGCATTTGTCATTTTTATTT
>NW_015505586.1:659560-659807 GCF_001515645.1 Sinocyclocheilus grahami | reverse complement strand
TGTGTGTGTGTGTGTGTGTATATATATATATTAGTATTTATAGAGTTTTAGCTTTTAGTTTTAATTACTTTTTCTTATTTGTAAGTCGCTTTGGATAAAAGCGTCTGCTAAATGACTAAAAGTAAAGTAAAGTAAAAGTGAATTAAGAACTGTACTTCTTAAGTCAATTATTAAAGTATTACATATGTTACAAAGGCTGATTTATTCATTTTAAGTATTTGGGATTTTAAGAGCAAGTGGAAAATGT
>NW_015505586.1:653935-659538 GCF_001515645.1 Sinocyclocheilus grahami | reverse complement strand
GATAAGGGAGCTCTTGATATGCGCTGTGATGCAGCTCTTGCAAATTAAATTTTTTGTTCGTTGTCTGTCATTTCGAAGCTTAAGTTGCATACGGTTTTCTTTAGTTTTAATTTGCCTAACTATCGATCTGATCCAGTAGACGCCATAAACCCACTCTGTCTCTCTCCCGTCCCGCGTTCCGGGGTTTTTTTTTTAATGGTGGGTGTTTACGCGGTTGGCTAGAGCAGTGCTGATTGGGGAGAACGGAGGTGCGCTCACTCTTGCCCAGGGCAAGTAAGACTGCAACTCAAGGCTGGCAGTCATGCATATGCTCTGGAACAGAGTAATATCGCGTCCACATCGCAGGCTTTACGATTAGGAAATCGCAACGTCTCAAATCGCGATTTCGATTCGATTAATCGCACAGCCCTACTACAAACAAAGCCTGAATGAAGAAATTCAATTTGAATGTTTCTTTTAATTACTTATATGATACTAATTAGTTTCTTTAATTCTAAAAAAAGTAATTTATTGCAAAATTACTCATTAGGAATGGAGTGAGATTAAAAATCCACCAAGCATAGGGTAATGGTGATACCGGATTACAAAAAAAACCTCATATGATAATTTTTTTTTTTAGAAAATCTTAGTTTTGTATTTTAGAAAATAGAATGGGCCAACAATCTGGAAACACAAACATTTTTAAATACTCAGTTTTCTTTTTTTCCCCCCATACTTATCCAGACGTGGAAAATAGTCACATCAGATTTCATACATTTCCATACTGTATAGGAACCCTGCAGTTTGTGCAGAAAGAACTGCAGACATTTCATACCTGTATTGAGGTTAAAATTGAGGAAACATCATATGTTGGACTCCAGCGATTCTGAAGAATGTCCAAACATATACTACCATCTGCATAAACTGAACACAAAGAAATACAATTAGATTTTATGGTCCACTGAAACAAACTTCATAAATGCAATACTAGGATTTTAGAAATATAAAACTTACCATTAGGGTGAAACATTTTGGAGACAAACCGGACTGTAGGAGGTTTGTTTGGATATTCTTCTGTAAATTCTATTGTGAGTTTGAAAGTTCCTATGACAAGCAGAAAAAGAAAATATGAAGCTAAACCATTTGCCACATGTAAGCAAAATGAACCATACCATGCCAAATACTAGTACACAATTATACAGTGGCACATACAGTATAATCAGTTGTCGGTACTTGGAACCCGAAGCGCAATCCTTATTCAGCTGTCAGTGTGGTTTAAATTAAGGTTTACATTATATTAATCTGATCAAATGTGACAGTGAAGACAATGTTACACAATTTGATTACAAATTTAAATAATGTTATGAAATATTTTTTTAATTATAGCATTATACAAAAGTTTGGAGTCGGTAAGTTTTTATTTAATAGAAACTGATACTTTTATTCAGCAAGGACACATTCAATTGACCAAATGTGACAGTAAAGACTTAAAAGATAAGTAAAACCTAAAAAAAACAAAAACGTAAAAAATATTAACAGCACAACTGTTTTTAGCACTGATCATAGACACATGTTTCTTGAGCAGCAAATCAGCATATTAAAATGATTTCTGCAGGATCTTATGACATTGACGACTGGAGTAATGTTGAAAATGTAGCTTTTAGAAAACTTTCATTTCAGCTTTGTCTTTTTAAATAGTACTAATAGTTTGCAATATTACTGTTAACTGTATTTATCAAATAAAAGCAACCTGTGAGAGCAAAAATAATAATAATAATATTTTTTTTAACTGATCCTAAACTTTTGAAGTTATTTCTCCAACTGCCGCATTAAAACTGAAAACAATATTTTGAAATAAACATGTAACAGTTTGTGTTTTCTTGACTTACCATCTTCAAAGGGTGTTCCTTCAGGGCTGTAGGCAGAAGAAATGGGTCAACATGTCAGGTTACACAGAACACTTGGCATGACAGCAAGAAACAAAGCCAAAATCACCAGCCCTGCGCATTAACGTTACTGTAATCCAAAAATAACAAGGCACACAATCTACGGATATGACATTATAACCTGTTTCCTTCACCACCACAACAACAACACAGCACACAGCTCTATTCAGGACACCGTCACTTCAAAGATCAAATAACCAGCACCTCTTATGGGGGACCACTGGCCATCTGGCCTATTTAAAACTGCTTACATTATCGCTAACAAGCTGGATGTCATCTCACAGACCTCGAATAGTCTGAGATAAACACATTGGCCAGTGTGTTCTGTTCACTGCTCATCGCTGTCAAAAAAAAGGCACATGATACAAACCCAAAAATGACAGCGTTCCAGACCATGATGTTGTTTTCCGACGGGGCTCCGCTAACTCCTGCCGGTGGATCCTCCTGGAGACTGAAAAACAACTTACATTACATATACTACACCTACATTACGACAACACTAAATACTGCACAGATAGCATCCAAATACATGATCGGAGAGGAATGATAACGTTTATAAATGGCAGTTGAGGGGAAAAAGTCGCCATGTTAAAGCCCGAGAGCAGCCGGTGTTCATGCAAAAAGCTACCGAGGCCTTTAGCATTTTCTGTCGCTTTACTCGCTTACCGTTTAAAATCTCTCATCAGACGCCGTCGTGCTGGGGTTGACATGGTTTAATTGGATAGCCAAGACGTAAACATAAGGTATCGACGTTGTTATTTTGAATCAGGTTCAATTCTTTTAATTCAACGGACGTCGGCTTCCTCGATTCGGTTAAATATCGATGTTAGCCGTTCACTTGCTTGGATCCTCCTGCTGCCTGTTTTCTCTACTAAACCCGTCTCTCTGGGACTGGACCATACCAACACAAAGTGGGGGACAAACAACTGCTCGATTATATAAAAGTGAGCTCGCTCACACAACTGTAAACCTATTCGTGGTTTAGAAGTCAGTAGTAAAACATATGTGTGACTGGCTTTATTAATTCGAGTGATTTAAATTAATAAGAAATACAGATATATTTAAAGTCGTTTACAGGAAACCCTTCAAACATGTACAGTTGTATCAGCCTAACATAGTTACGTCATGAGTTTGACAGTCATGGTAAGTGCAGGAGCGTTCACTATTGTAACTTACAGTGGAGTGGAGTAAGAAAAATATATGTGACAACGTTAACTCAGTTACATTTTTACTTATTTTACGGTTTACTAATGTGCAAGAAATTAAATCACTCGCAGTTAGTAGTAAAATATATTTATTGGCATTATTATTATTCGAATACATTCCTCACAGACCATGTACTGATTAAGTCTTGTAAAATTATCCTCAGTATCACAATGACTTTATCTGTTTTGTCCTGAGTAACATGTGCTGTTTATTAAAATAGAAAATCAGTTCTTCACAGTGTACATTTTTAAGGTACGAAACAAAAAGTGAATTTACACATACAGTGATAATTTTTTTTAATGTGAGTTAAAAAATGTACACCAAAGTATTGGTGACATTATTGAAGTGAAACATAATTACAGTACATTTGTTAAAATGCTACATTTAACAGAGGCTGGCATTTTTGTTCAATTAAAAAAAATTATCAAGAAATCTTAAGTGTTCATATTGCTCAAAGTGAAAGTAAAAGGCTGGCCTCTCTGAGGTATATCACAATGCATCCTTGAAGAACATACACATAAAATATTAAATAATGCACATTTTAAAACATTAGACAAATTACATAAAAAAAGATCTATCAATTATGAAACAAAATCCTTCACAGTTAGATTAGCTATTGCACTGAAGGCAGGCTCACCAGGTAGGAACTCCCCAAGAATGTATGACAGCAGCATCTATGGACACACAAACACAAAGAATATCAATGTTAATCTGGATATTTGTTTCAAAATGGATTTAACTGCATAAGAAACTTAGCTAGAGTCCTCACATAAACCAGTTTCTTGTTCTCCTCAGTGTCCTGGAAGATCTTGAACACAGTTTCAACATCAGTCTTCTTGAGAATTAGAGAGTTTGAATCTAAAACCACAACAAAAATTACTGGATATTGGTTAGGATGAAAGAATCATTTAAAAAAATGAAGTGGGCAGTCTAAGGCAAGGGGAAATATTGCACATACATTTTGAATTTATAAGCTGCAAAGCCTTCTCCTTGGTCTCGTGTTTCTCCTCACTGTCATGTGGCGGCTGGATGGGCGCGTTTCCTTCTGGCCACATCTTCTCCCGGAAATTGTCAATGTAGGACGCAATCTGAGCTTCAGTGGGATGCATCTTTTTTAAAAAGTTGTTTATTTTCCTGCATGGGAAGAAAGCTTATGCTTATCTTCACAACTACAGCTGAATATCTTTGGTGTCTGAATAGATATGGAATGGGATACTTACTTCTTTACCAAAGGCTGGACTGCTTTTAGAATGGCATCAAAAATGTTAATGAAGACCGAGTTACCTGAAGATGGTAAAGACAAATATCGAATGGCAAAAAAAAAAAAATCAGTTTTAGTTTCGGTTCTTGGCTATCATAAAAGTCAAACAGAACAATGAAGTTACATCATACCCGTTATTTCCTTAACTAACTCAAATATGGCTTTGGTGGCCTCAACTTGGTCCCAGTTGTTCTGGGGTTCCTTTTTCTGTGCCTGAGGCTGATTTGCCATCTCGTCCTTGAGCTGTCCCGTTTTCTCTTTTACTTTGATCTTTTGAGGTCCATGTAACTTTTTTTGAGTTAACTTTTCTTTTTTGTTTGTTTTGCCCCCAGACTGAGCACTTGTAAAGCCATCGACTGAGTCAGACTGTAAACCTTCAGTATGGTTCATGACTGAGCTTAAGAGATCACTGGAGTGTCCTGAAGGACTGACTAATTTTGACCTATTAACAAAGATATCTAAACTTTCAGCAAGACTCTCTTGTCCATCTGAAACCACATCCTGCTCATCAGAGGTCTGATCTTCCATATCTGGTTCTCTACTTTTGAAGGTGTCAGTTTCTTCGTTTGGTCCTTCTACAATGCCCCCCTTTGGCTCTTCATCCGTGTCGATGCAGGCTGGCTGTGCTGTCGACTGTCCACTGTTATGAACTGAGGCTCCTGCTCCATCAAGCTTTTCTTCTCTTCTGGGATTATGGGACTGAGAAAAAAACATAGTATCACAAGAGGGTGGCAGTATTCTCAATCATTTGCATTGTGCTGAAGCTAAAGGTATACACTGTGTTCCATAAAATATAAAATATAAAATATTGTTATAAATATACCACCATTCAAAGATTTTGAAATGTTTTGAAAGAAGACTCTTATGCAGAGGCGGACAGTAACTAAGTACATTTACTTGAGTATTGTACTTAAGTACACTTTTTGAGTATCTGAATTTTACTTGAGTATTATTTTTTCTGGGAACTTATGACTTTAACTTCACTATATTTGAAAGACAAATATTGTACTTTTCACTCCACTACATTTCTATGAAGGTCCTCGAAGTAGAAAGTCGTTACTATGTAGCAGCTTTGAAAGTCAGTGGGTGATTTCTTTCTTCTCTAAAAGTCTCTTTTTTCAGACAGTTTATCAGTAATTACTCTTGTAGGGCTACATGAAGTGATTTCCCAGCATTTTTTGAACACTGACCAGTTGCAAATGTGATATTTA
>NW_015505586.1:642883-649960 GCF_001515645.1 Sinocyclocheilus grahami | reverse complement strand
AAAAATTTGTTTTGATGTCAAATAAGTCTTGCTGTTTCGCTTTTTTGTTAAAGCAGTGTTGCTGTTGTAAAGTTATACAGCTACAGTTGTGTTGCTGGGTTTTAAAGCAGGTTTGATTTTTCAAACTGTCAGAACTGTGAGATCACTACCATCCTGCTTTTGTGGGGGTGGGTAGGGGTGTCCATTTTTTCCCCCCATAGGTTTTTAACATTCTAAAAGCTCTTTATTCCAAAGATACTACAAGCTAGTCAGTGTATTCAGTAGGTGTAATGTATTGTAAGTTGCTTCAGAAGTATTGCAAGTATTATGTACAACAATAAAACAGTGCATTGACATAAAAAAGGAAATTTACTTTTGGTACTTAAGTACTTTTAAAAGCAAGTACTTCTGTACTTTTACTTAAGCAGAAATCTGTCTTTACAACTTTTACTTGTAATGGAGTAATATTTGACCATCAGTATCTGTACTTTCACTCAAGTAATGAAGTTGAGTACTTTGTCCGCCTCTGCTCTTATGCTCACCAAGGCTGGATTTATGATCAAAAATACTCTAACAACAGTAATGTGAAATATTATTATTTTTACTATTTTAATTTAATACAAAATGTAATTATTTTTGTATGATGGAAACGCTGAATTTTCAGCAGCCATTACTCCAGTGTCATATAATGAATAATGCTGATTTGCTGCTCAAGAGACATTTCTAATTATTAATGTTGAAAAAGGTTGTGCTGGCTAATATTTCCTTTTTTGAAACTTTGTTCAATTTAATGCATCCTTGCCGAGTAAAAGTATTTACTTCTTTCAAATAAATCTTACTGACCCCAAACTTTTGAACAGTAGCATTTCATCAGTTTCATCATGAGGTTTCCATTAAGCTATTGACCTAAATCTGTTTTTACCTCATCCTCATCTTGGCCAGGATTAAGAAAGCTTGCAAGTCCATTCAGAAAACTCCAGACACCTCCCTTATGTTCCTTATTACTCAGCAGCTGTACAATGGGACACAAGAACTGGAATACAGGCTGAGTGTGACCAAGCTGTGCATCAGAAACCAGCTCCTGAAGAAAAATGAGAGGAAAACATTTCCAGGTATTCATTTCAACTGATAACCCCTTCTTTAATCCTAGATAGTGTGTGTGCGACAGCTTACTTGTAAAAAGTGCTCCAAGGCTGATCCAACTTCTTCTGCATACGCACCATCAAGATCCTGCTTTGTTTTCTCTACTATCGCAGATATAGTGGGTAAAGTGGAAGTATCCTTAAAAAAAGAGAAAAAACATTTTAAAAGCAAGCAACTACATACATTAATCAATAATAAATAATGAGTAAAATATGAATGACTATAATACAAAATAGTATGGGTTTCGATACAATTGATGCATTGAAGATTCCTCACTATTTCCTCTCTCACCTGCCAGAGGCTGTGAAAATTAAGTATTTCTGATTGGGTCTTTTTTACATCCCAGTTGAGATTCTCAGGGTTATTTTTCTCCTCCAGGTGAAGCGTGAAACACAGCTCTTCATTTTCCTTTTGAACCTAAGACAATGTTTTTTTTTACGTATTCAACTCAACTTAGCTTGTACGTTGTTTAGCTTTCCTTGTTTTTAACATATGCCTTACATTTGTAACATGGACTGCCCACTTCCCCACCCGCCACATCTCATAGGAAAGCCTAAACTCCATCATATCCTCTTGGACATTTGTTGTTAGGTAAACATCCGTTTCACTGTCCTTTTAAAAGAAAGCACAGACAAACTTAGTTGCACCGAAAGCTTAATGCAAATCAATTCAATATGCACGCTTTCCATACATAATCCATGCCATAGTCCATGCCGCTTCTAAAGGAGCCCTCTCTGCTGCTTGCACAATCATCTTCAATAACAGCAGATCTTCGTGCTGATAAAGCCCTCTGTAAAAGCTCTTGCTCCTTCTTCTTCTTATGGTTTTTCTTTTTGGCTTTCTTTGACTTGACCTTATCAACAAATTTAGAAAATCGTTCTTTGATCCCATTGCCTGCTTAGATAACATTGAAAAAGGTCATTCAATTACACTTTATTACATTATTCATGTACACTTACTGCTCATAAATCGAATTACTGAGATGAAAGAGAAAGAAACATCACCCTTCTTCTTTTCTTTTGTGTCTTCAGACCGACCATCCTCTGCTTCATCTGTCAATCTGCGGAATTTGTGAAAACCAGAATTAGGCCACCAACTGAGATTGCCACCAACTAATATGATAATGAATATGCTAAAACGTTATGTTTTTGAGATAACTAACACTTCTGCTTCTTCACTTCCCATGGAAGATGGTGTGCCTTCCCTATCTGAGTTTAGCAGGTCTCCTGTTGAGCTTTTAGAGGTTACTCTATCCAGCTGCAAAACAACCATCTGATTCAGGTTGTCTGGATTACAGAGGCATGTCACGAGCACATCAAGAGCTAGAGATGGACAACAGGAATATCTCATATATATATATATATATAACAAAGAATCAGTAAATTAGTAGAAAATACACAATACAATTAGTACAGCACAAAAATAACTTAAACACTACTATTTAAAATTTTGGGGTCAAACTTTGGGGCTCAAACATTAAACAGCACACCTGTTTTCAAAGTTGATAATAAAAAGAAATGTTTCTTGATCACTAAATCAGCATATTAGAATGATTTCTGAAGGATCATGTGACACTGAAGACTGAAGTAATGATGCTGAAAATTCAGCTTGACATCTTAGGAATAAACTGAATTTTACAGTTTTAAATTGTAATAATATTTCACATTATATTTTTACTGCATTTTTGATCAGATAAGTGCAGCCTTGAAGGGAATATGTTAAGGAAGACAGTAAAGGTTTAGTAAAGCACCAACAATTATGATTTGGTATACAAAATTAATCCTATAAAACAAATTTATATTAAATATGACGTTGGAGGCAGTTAGAGAAAGAATTCACTCTGTCGCCATAACCAATGTGAACAAAGTAATGATTCGTTGTTTTGATATCCATGAGTATTGAGGCACACAAAAATAAAGACAAACTAGTTTGTAAAAGCAGTGAAAGCATGTTGAGACAATCTTTGAAGCATCGAGTGACAAAGTAATGTTTGTTTCAGAGAAACTGTCCTAAACATAACAATGAATGCTACAAATGTTGATGCCAGATAGCTGATGAATGTTCCGATCATTAAAAAGATAATTAGAAAGTATTTAGCCCAAAGGTCAGTAGGACTAACCTTTTGTAGCAACAATCTCAGTTAGGACACACTGGTAGAGTTTTGCTTTCCAAAGGTACTCAGGAAAAAGGTTTCGCACTAGAGCTTCAGAAAAGATCCTGAGGACTGCCATCTCCTCAGACCTTGAACCGAACACTGGAGAGCTGAAAAGGGTAAACAAATGAACATGCCGGTTTTCATAATGACTCATTTTACTAGCAGTATTCCTGGAACTACATCAACTGATGAGTCATAGGTTAGGATGGAAAGTCCATGAGTTTTGGCAGAAATTCTTTGATTTTAAAACATGAGCTCAAGAATCATAAGGCTCTGCTGCTGTGCTGATGGTCTCTAAAATGGACCAAGCATAAAATAGAACAGGAAGGAAAATTATTTAAATTATATATATATATATATAGTGATTTCACTCATGTCAGAATATTAAACAATATTCTCAGAATAAATTAGGCATACATAATGACACAGACAAACTTGCTCACCCATCTGACTGCTTTGCGTTATGCAGGTGCTGAGTGAAGATCCTAACACAACCCACACTGGTAGCAGACAGATCAAAGTTCTTTGCCTTGCAAATGACTCTCTCGACTACCAGGTTAAACTCCGTCTGTAGTGCCCTATGAAGGGGCTGACTGTCGCCAAGTTCTGGGACTGTGTACCACGGCTGGACCAGGTGAGCATAGGCACATTTAAACACTGCAAAACATTTTAAAAAATCTATTTAATCATGCACAATTGTAATGATCCGATCACTTTTGGTGAGGAACTGAACGGGGTATAGCATTTCCTCAAAGTGTTATGCCACACAAACCTATGAAATATTACCATATTATCTGATCTTCTGCTTCCTGTTCTATGTCATGTTTACAACAAATCTCATTGTCATGTCATGAAACTTCATTCAGTCACTATCTCCAGACATGCTTGAGAGGGAGTGAAGCTTGCAAACAACAACATTATTATTTACCCTGGAGGAGTGACCTCTGTACATTTGGATAATGCTTTGTTTTGGACTCAGTTTGTGCGGCTGCATCAGTCTCATCACTGACACCAACATGGTGAGCTTTCTTTGTCTGAAACAGGAGGATTAAGGTGCAAGGGATTAAATTCCAGTAATTTCACTGATGATGTCTGATATCAGTCATGAATAAAGAAATGAGGAACAAAAAGTGATCTGATGGTTTCTTTTTGACATGAGATCCGGAACTCTCTCAACCAAATTCTTCCCACAGTTAGTTCTGCCTATAAATTGACTTTATTGTTATGTATCCATTTACAATAACATTACAGGTACATATTCAATTGCCCTGCTGAAAATGCCAATTTATGATAGAAGCTTTGTTTTGGGACACAGACAATGGTTAAAAGCTGGTCAGCAATGGTTATTTACATTGTGTAAGCTGGAAGACCATCTTAGACAAGCAAGAAACCAGGTACCAGCTGGTCAGTCCAGTCCAGTCCAACAGGTTTTTGGAACATAACAGAGGGTCGACCAGCTAATGCCCAGCTTGAATCAGCTAGTGGAAACTTTAGAAACCATGTTCCAAAATATAGTTGAGTTAGATTTTCCAACAGGACAGTGTCAACCATTCTATGCACATGTTCAAAGTAGTAGTAATAATAATAATAATAATAATAGCTAGGCAAAAATATTCTTAATGCTCTCAAGTACGTAAATTGATATATGCAGGAGCAGGAATAATCTTGTTACCTGTTGTTCTGTTTCTTCAAGTGTGTCATCCGTCTGAGTGCTTGTTTCACGGTCTTGCTTTTTGAAAGGGAAATTGAAAAAGCATAAAAAACAAACGAAAGCTTGTGTCCATATTTGTCCAAACTCTGAGAAGTACCAAACAAGTACAAGTACAAGTACAATGGCGAGGAAGCACCGCCAAGTGTACATAGTTAAAGAGGTCCAGGTTCAGAAAGAAATTCCTTTGCATTCGATTGCTTAATTCGCCCACAACGCAACACTTTATCCCTCTCCTCTCTGCTTCCATCCAGACAGACGAGACTCATACTGACTGCAGAACCGGAAAGTAAGTGTTTATGGTTTGAGGAACTTGTAATATGATTGGTGCACTTGAAGATGTCGTAGTATTTTGCCCTCCCTAGAGCTTCTGCTTAATCTTTACTATAATCTGCTCTCTGTAGGTAATAATTGCATGACGCAGCAGTGATTTCATGAACAAATAGTTCTCGTTTACTTTCACTTTACTATTGACAACCGTTTACAGTGTAAAACAATGCCAAGAGTAAAGCACGCACCATGCGATAGCTTCAAGCATATGGTGAAGCACTTTAACACATGCGACTTTCTTCAACATGTTCGCCGCTGGGTGCGGCACACCTACATTTCATTTAGGGAGTGTTTTAATGTGTCTTCGCAAAACAGGTGGTGAGAATTTGTTCACTTATATTCATGTTCAAGGTGACAAAATGTTACATAACATCATTACATTTCTTACGTATATAATTAAATGCATTATACCACACACACACACACACACTCTCTACCGTCTTATTAACATGGAATATTGAGATTTTGATAGTTCGACTCAAATGAACGAATCTGTGTTTTTAAACAGATCTTTAAATGAACGATTCGCTGTCGTTCACTTTCGCTTATGATTAACCCATTTGTGCCCAATTTTTTCTGAATGGGTTCATGCATATAGTCATGTTAATAGTGTCCTATGTGAACATGCTCTGCATTTATTTTCACCAGGTTTTTGTTTTTTCTTCTTCTTGAAAATCGTATTTGAATGTGCGGCAAATATGTTGTATGCACCCCTTCAATGTCAAATTTGAATAGGAGGAGAGCATTTGGTGGCATCTAACTCAAAATAACTGCCTTCAACAGATCAATCTTTATTCATAAACAAATGCATTATGCATAAAAGTCGAACATTCGATGCAAACCCCAAAAAAGTTGCATCTAGCTTATAATCTCTTGAATATGATAACACAACAAATCCATTTGTCTTAAAGCGGTGGAACCATATAAAAACCTGTATAAAAACACCCGTAGATTTCCGAAGAGCGTTTTTGAAGCTCAAAAATGTGCGGAGGCGGGTATCAGTTGTTCTGTGGGTCTGGTGGGGGTTTTCTCCTCACGTTACTGTTGCTTCTCATGCGATGCATGAAATAAACTGGAGTGTGTGTAGTATTTTCCTCTTAGAGCGAGTGGACTGCATTTCTCCAGAGCACTTCGCCTAACACAAGAACTGCCCGTCAAAGTAAAATGAGAAATGTGTGGTTTCTCAGGCAGAGCGTTCTCTACGAGTGTCTTGTGAGTTACAGCTGTTTGATTTGGGAGCGTTTGCTCAAGGATCTTCTGTTTGTTGATTGGAATTTCAGAGGAGGCGCTCGCTCGCTCACTCCCAGCACTCCAGCGAGCTGCTGCAGTTCGCTCACATATGGCTGTAAAAGGGCAGACTCGGAGAGAGAGAGAACTGCCATCTGGTAGTTCTTAAAACCTCTGGAATGCTTTTGCTTTAGTAACACAACTAAACAAGCCATTCCGGCCAAGCCATGAAGCCCCTCCCCAACACACTCCGTCACACTCGTTTCCTCCAGAGCTGTGGAAAATCCAGGGAGTGCGAGTCGTCCTGCCATAATGCTTTAAGTGCAGAATTGAACTGCAAGAAATTCAATAAAAAGTAATTTAATGCCAAAACTGTCAAAGGCCATTACTGGCAATTATTTTAAAATATGCTTAATTCTGGATGCAAAAGCTCTCTTTGACTTTCATCATGTGCTTATTGGAGTTGTCTTCTCAAGGGGTCTTTAGATCTCTGGTCTGCTTTAGACATCTGATGTCACTGTTTAGGGCCCTCTGA
>NW_015505586.1:637498-642873 GCF_001515645.1 Sinocyclocheilus grahami | reverse complement strand
GGGAGTGTTTTAATGTGTCTTCGCAAAACAGGTGGTGAGAATTTGTTCACTTATATTCATGTTCAAGGTGACAAAATGTTACATAACATCATTACATTTCTTACGTATATAATTAAATGCATTATACCACACACACACACACACACTCTCTACCGTCTTATTAACATGGAATATTGAGATTTTGATAGTTCGACTCAAATGAACGAATCTGTGTTTTTAAACAGATCTTTAAATGAACGATTCGCTGTCGTTCACTTTCGCTTATGATTAACCCATTTGTGCCCAATTTTTTCTGAATGGGTTCATGCATATAGTCATGTTAATAGTGTCCTATGTGAACATGCTCTGCATTTATTTTCACCATGTTTTTGTTTTTTCTTCTTCTTGAAAATCGTATTTGAATGTGCGGCAAATATGTTGTATGCACCCCTTCAATGTCAAATTTGAATAGGAGGAGAGCATTTGGTGGCATCTAACTCAAAATAACTGCCTTCAACAGATCAATCTTTATTCATAAACAAATGCATTATGCATAAAAGTCGAACATTCGATGCAAACCCCAAAAAAGTTGCATCTAGCTTATAATCTCTTGAATATGATAACACAACAAATCCATTTGTCTTAAAGCGGTGGAACCATATAAAAACCTGTATAAAAACACCCGTAGATTTCCGAAGAGCGTTTTTGAAGCTCAAAAATGTGCGGAGGCGGCCGTCGCCATCTTGGCAGTGCGTCACCGCGCGTCACTCCCGGATAATCGAAAATGGGCAAAGAGGCGGGAGCAGGTTGCTGAAGCCACGCCCACCTAGCTCGACGGTGGTGACAGCAGCAGCAATCCACCTGTCACTCAAGTGGCCACGCCCTTAATTATGCAGAACTTTAAGGCTTAATATAATTTAAACGGATGAGTTATAAAAACAATTCACCCCCTCACAGTTGTCATGAAGGGCAAAATAAGCTATATAGACCAAAATCATTTTTGAACCAGGCTGTAAACATGTTTTTTTTCTGCTGTAATGTATCTATGGGATTGACTCCCTTTTGCAGGCAGCCTCTAGCGGCCAGTCGATGAATTACAGTTTAAGTCACTTCCTTGTTGGCTTCACGAGAGAGAGCGGGAGGTTGCCGCTTGGGGTGGAACATAGTGCAGAACAAAATGCAGCAATTAAGTTGCCCCAACAGGGTATTGTGTATAAAAAAAGTTAAATAAAAATAAATAGAATGAAGAAAATATTACATCTATATAATAAAAAAGGTATACCTGAGAGAAAACCACGCATTTAACTTTGGCTACCAACATTCTGCAAAATATCTTCTTTTGTGCTCAACAGAAGAAAGAATCTCATAGGTTTGCAACCTGAGGGTGACTAAATGATGACACAATTTCCATTTTTGGGTGAACTTTCCCTTAAGTAAGCAGTTTTAGTATAAGTACAAGGAGTACTGCAGTGAAGATACAAGTAGTTTTATAAATTTACATAAACATAATTGCATACTATACTTTGTGATGTAAATATGTCAAATATCACATATTTTATGAATAGGCACATATTGATTAGGTCAAATGGATTAACCCAGACAAAAGTCCTTGATATTCTTGAAATTAATGATATTCTTTTTAAAATATATGATTATTTAAATAATTATCATGTGTAGGCTACACCCATGATTGTTTGTTTATTTATTTACTTATCATTGAACATGCAGGTATTTTCATTCTTAGAGGTGTGTTAGTTAAATGAAAATAAATAAATAAAAATAAGTAGAATGAAGAAAATATTACATCTATATAATAAAAAAAAATGTATACTTGAAAGAAAATGACACATTTTTTAGGCCCATAGTATTCAATGGCTGACTGTAGTTGGTGATTTCATATAATAATGTAAATGTAAACTCATTACTTGTCTGAATTTCAACATTATAATGGAATCATAAGCTACTTGTTAAAAAGAGAATTAGGGTCCTTGACCAATTAGAATGAAACGCATCCAAACTGGATAACTCAATATTTTGCCCCTTACAAGACATAATATCATAAAAGGGAGAAAAAGATCATCTACAGCAATTAATCCCATGTGTTAGCTATCCATTCTTACTTTTGTGTGACTGACAGAAGTTTGTAAACTGCTGCTGCAAAAGCAGACACAGAGGTGGAGCAGTAGAGCTGTGGAAAGATTGCTCTCTCATCTCCTCCTTTTGACAGATTTATTCCCTATCAAATTAAGGTTTACTGTACAGTAGAGATGTCAGTTAAAGGGTTAAGTTATGTTTTAGGTTGGATATTATGAAAGCAAAAAGCAGAAAACAAGACCAATAACCTTGATTTAATAACCTATTAACACAATATACCCCATTTCCCCATGATATGTACTTACAAGTCATTTGCCCACCGGCAACTATAGTTGCTGCTTGGACTTTTGACAAAGTATACAAAAAACAATAGATATCCTGTTAGATTTGTTTTGTTTGGATGATTCTAGAGACCTTCATGATTATGTAGATATATATACAGTGGGTACGGAAAGTATTCAGACCCCCTTAAAATTTTCACTCTTAACAATATTGCAGCCATTTGCTAAAATCATTCAAGTTAAGTTTTTTTCCTCATTAATGTACACACAGCACCCCATATTGACAGAAAAACACAGAATTGTTGACATTTTTGCAGATTTATTAAAAAAGAAAAACTGAAATATCACATGGTCCTAAGTATTCAGACCCTTTGCTGTGACACTCAAATATTTAACTCAGGTGCTGTCCATTTCTTCTGAGCATCCTTGAGATGGTTCTACACCTTAATTTGAGTCCAGCTGTGTTTGATTATACTGACTGGACTTGATTAGGAAAGCCACACAACTGTCTATATAAGACCTTACAGCTCACAGTGCATGTCAGAGCAAATGAGAATTATGAGGTCAAAGGAACTGCCTGAAGAGCTCAGAGACAGAATTGTGGCAAGGCACAGATCTGGCCAAGGTTACAAAAAAAATTCTGCTGCACTTAAGGTTCCTAAGAGCACAGCGGCCTCCATAATCCTTAAATGGAAGACATTTGGGACGACCAGAACCCTTCCTAGAGCTGGCCGTCCAGCCAAACTGAGCTATCGGGGGAGAAGAGCCAAAATATATGATTATTTAAATAATTATCATGTGTAGGCTACACCCATGATTGTTTGTTTATTTATTTACTTATCATTGAACATGCAGGTATTTTCATTCTTAGAGGTGTGTTAGTTAAATGAAAATAAATAAATAAAAATAAGTAGAATGAAGAAAATATTACATCTATATAATAAAAAAAAATGTATACTTGAAAGAAAATGACACATTTTTTAGGCCCATAGTATTCAATGGCTGACTGTAGTTGGTGATTTCATATAATAATGTAAATGTAAACTCATTACTTGTCTGAATTTCAACATTATAATGGAATCATAAGCTACTTGTTAAAAAGAGAATTAGGGTCCTTGACCAATTAGAATGAAACGCATCCAAACTGGATAACTCAATATTTTGCCCCTTACAAGACATAATATCATAAAAGGGAGAAAAAGATCATCTACAGCAATTAATCCCATGTGTTAGCTATCCATTCTTACTTTTGTGTGACTGACAGAAGTTTGTAAACTGCTGCTGCAAAAGCAGACACAGAGGTGGAGCAGTAGAGCTGTGGAAAGATTGCTCTCTCATCTCCTCCTTTTGACAGATTTATTCCCTATCAAATTAAGGTTTACTGTACAGTAGAGATGTCAGTTAAAGGGTTAAGTTATGTTTTAGGTTGGATATTATGAAAGCAAAAAGCAGAAAACAAGACCAATAACCTTGATTTATTAATCTATTAACACAGTATACCCCATTTCCCCATGATATGTACTTACAAGTCATTTGCCCACCGGCAACTATAGTTGCTGCTTGGACTTTTGACAAAGTATACAAAAAACAATAGATATCCTGTTAGATTTGTTTTGTTTGGATGATTCTAGAGACCTTCATGATTATGTAGATATATATACGCTTCATCTTTCAAAATAAATGTAAAGACAGAGCCTGAAAGGAGAACAGAGTCGCGTGACAGACACAGTGATGAAGCTGGTATGTGTTTGCAGTACACAAGCCACGGTTAAGACAGCTGACTCCACTGTGATGTGACCCCCTCTCTCTCTCTTGCACACGCGCACACACACACATACACACATGATGCGCAAAACTCCGCATTTGAACAGTCAATAGCAAATACTTAACGCATAACACGATCCATTATAAAAAATTCTGATTTGTTCTACTGAACTTGACATTTCTCACCTAGCAGTGATGAAAGATTTAGCAGGACAACTGACATTCATAGGATGTGCATAATTCAGATCAGTTTACTCGTGATACTTCCTTTGCTAATTAAAACTAAATTAATCCCAAATGATTTATTAATCCTGATACATGTATAGCTGTCACAGTGTAGTGTCATGCAACCAAAAAGTGCTTCTCCAAACCCAATTAAAGAATATTATGAAAACTAACACTTTAAGCCCCGGCCCCAAAGAAATTAGTTCAACAACTTCTTGCACCCAATCAGGTATGGAAGCATATAGGTAGCGAAATTCAATTTAAAATGCAATATGCAAAATGGCAACGCAATATTCAAAATGGCATTGTATTTCTGTATTTAAATTTACATTTTCCATTACCCATACGTGCAAAGTTTGGTGCAAAAGTAAAATGAAAATTAAATTATCTAATTTACATTTGCCATTTCCAACAGTAGTCTTAATATGTAAATTGCATGCACATTTGAACGCTTTATAAGTTGCGAAATGAAAATGAAAATGTATAACACAAATTGATTTGATATGTGTAACATGTTCAAGCAGAAATGGTAGCAACATTATAATTTAAATGCTATTTGTCCTAAATGCATTTAGACTAACAGTTAGAACACTTAGGATTGCATTTTCATCATGACGCCGAGGGATATGTGTAGCAAAATTCAATTTGAAAATGCATTCCGAGCTGACCACGCCCACCCTCCGTCACTCATTGCTTCAAGGCAGGGATTGGTGGAAGCGTGGTACGTTTGGATCGTTTGAAACATGGCAGCTCGAGGTCTGATAAGATCGTTGAATTCACTGCAGATGAAGTGGAGCGTGAACAGAAATATATGAAGCTTATGGCGTTCGGACGCCATAGTATTCGAGACTATAAATGGACATTACAAGCATTACAATAATGATAAATAAAACATTTTTTTGTATAATTAATTAATTTAAATGAATGTTTCTAATAAACACATTTATAACCGAACCAAGTAAACTTCATGTTATTTTGTTCAGTCATAAACAGGTGGGAGCTTTTTCAATTTATTACTCAGAATGACTTATT
>NW_015505586.1:605917-637393 GCF_001515645.1 Sinocyclocheilus grahami | reverse complement strand
GGTTGAGTATTATTTTAGGTATAAAATATCATTATTGTAATGCTTGTAATGTCCATTTATAGTCTTTACACAGCAGCGTGGCTCCTTAAATGTTTAAACACCAGCTAATTTCAAGACGCTGACGTCACGTGGGTCACCTGCAGTGTAGACGCTCAAAGCTCAAGACGTTCGAACGTTTGATTTTTGCATGGAATACGCTTCATATATTTCTGTTCACGCTCCACTTCATCTGCCAGTGAATTCAACGAGCTGCCATGTTTCAAACGATCCAAACGTAACACGCTTCCGCCAATCCCTGCCTTGAAGCAATGAGTGACGGAGGGTGGGCGTGGTCAGCTCGGAATGCATTTTCAAATTGAATTTTGCTACAAGTATCCCTAGGCGTCATGATGAAAATGCAATCCTAAGTGTTCTAACTGTTAGTCTAAATGCATTTAGGACAAATAGCATTTAAATGATCATTTTGCTACCATTTCTGCTTGAACATGTTACACATCAATTTGTGTTATACATTTTCATTTTAATTTCGCAATTTATAAAGCGTTCAAATGTGCATGCAATTTACATATTAAGACTACTGTTAAAATGGCGAATGTAAATTATAAAATTTAATTTTCATTTTACTTTTGCACCAAACTTTGCAGGTATGGGTAATGGAAAATTTAAATTTAAATACAGAAATACATTGCCATTTTGAATATTGCATTTTAAATTGAATTTCGCTACCTATATGCTTCCATAATCAGGAGGCCATGATGGCCAGAGTGTATTATCACCACCATCCACTATTTATCCCTGCTGAACAGACTGTAATGCCATACTCAGGAACTCGCCATGCTTGAAGTGAAGGTGATGCAAGGGCAGATTAGCGTGCTAATTTACGACTAGTCTGATGTCTGCTAAGAGGTCAGCAAGGTTTTTAGCGTAAGAGGGCATGCACAAGCCGGCTTTTCCAACATACTGGATTACACTGGAGCAGAGCCATTAGTCTTGCAGCCTTTATAAAACTGGTTTCATTTATGCTTCTTGAATGTGATCAGGTCACCTGCAACAAATGGACAGAGGCCCAAACTTAAAGCCATTTTTTCCCTTCGATATCTTTCCTGTGATTCCTCTACTGGCTTTAAGCTCAATTGATGATTTGGAAAGATTTTTGCCTCTTTGGTCTGTCAAGACTTGAGTAAGGAATCTCTAAATTACCACAAATGTAAAAATTCAGATGCACATAAATTAACATACAAATGTTGAGATGATACTCCAAAACACTTAAATATGTATATGTAGGGCTCCAAAATAAACCAGGACTGAATTACATTGAGGGGCACAAGTGTCCCCTCCTTCCCTTCGATATCTTTCCTGTGATTCCTCTACTGGCTTTAAGCTCAATTGATGATTTGGAAAGATTTTTGCCTCTTTGGTCTGTCAAGACTTGAGTAAGGAATCTCTAAATTACCACAAATGTAAATTCAGATGCACATAAATTAACATACAAATGTTGAGATGATACTCCAAAACACTTAAATATGTATATGTAGGGCTCCAAAATAAACCAGGACTGAATTACATTGAGGGGCACAAGTGTCCCCTCGGCTGTCCTTGGCTCAGACTCAAGCACAACTCTGGAAGTCCAACAGGGTATGAGGTTGCATCTTAAGAAAATAAAATACTGCCTGACACGCAGGAACATTTTTAAAGGCATGTGAGAAGTCTAGCCTCTGAATAAACACTTGGACACTTCCAAGTGACAACTCTCGGCAGTGCAGTTTGAAGGTGATATAAGTGATTTGTTTCAATACTATGCATAAAATGCCCCACTACTCTTACGGTCTTAGGGAATCACTGCAATTTCTTACAATCCAAGTCTCTAAGCTGTATAAAAGGCCTTAGAGGGCTTTCTGCCTGTGAATCATTCTGCTAGTTCAGCTTGCTGACATGTTTTTAAAGGGTGGGGCCAGAGTTTGTTTCAATTTAAGAACAGGGCGGAAGCCATCCAAACTGCTGAATCACAACACCTGTAACGCAAGATAAATAGGTAGAAACAAAAAAACACAAGTTACGGTGTAGGTTCATTCAGTGGGTCTTTATTGTTGCATTGACTAAAAACAGACCGGCTGGAAAACAGGTAGATTTTAGTACCTGGCATTCTTTCTTTTTGGGAACGACAGTATGGTGAGGGGAACAAAAAGAAAAATAAGAAACCGGGGCAAAAGAAAACCGCAAAAACAATTTCCCCCAGTACAACTAGTACTGACATACTAGTTGGTCCCTATAAATAAGGCGGAATTTGAGAGTCCTTCCAAATTTACAAGATATGTTACAGTTAAACATCTCACATTGAATGGTGGACTGGAACGCTTAAATGACCTTTTTCAGCTCATCATACAAGACCAGCACAAAGGCACCACCCATGCCTCTGAGAACATTGGACCAGGCTCCCTTGAAGAAAGCCTTGCCACCCTCATCACGTGAGATCTTCTTCCAGCAGTCAATTGTGCCACTGTACATGATGTCGGCTGCAATAAAAGAAAACACATGATCAATCCACTGCTTTATCTTGTCAACTTACTGGAAAGGTCTTAAAAGTGGTAACTGACCTCCTTTGCGTCCAGACTGCATCATCATACGACGACGGACTGTATCGAAGGGGTAGGATGCAATACCAGCAACAGCAGTCACAGTCTGAGCGATCATCCAGCTGACAACAATGTGGGTGTTTTTGGGATCTGGCAGCATACCTAAAAGACGAAAGAGCAGATGTAGTGAATGCAGCAATGGCACATTAACGACGATACCCCAAATGCAACTCAAACTCACCCTTGGCTGTGTCATAGATGCCGAAGTAGGCAGCTCTGTAAATGATGATACCCTGCACGGACACATTGAAGCCCTGGTACAGACCTCTGATGCCATCAGATTTGGAGATCTTTACCAAGCAGTTACCCAGGCCGCTGAACTCTCTTTCTGCTCCAGCCTTGCCGACATCAGCGGCCAGACGGGTTCTTGCGAAGTCGAGGGGGTAGACGAAGCAGAGGGACGTGGCACCAGCAGCACCACCTGAGGCCAGGTTACCAGCGAAGTACCTCCAGAACTGGGTGCGCTTGTCTATACCATCGAGGAAGATCTTCTTGTACTTGTCCTTGAAAGCAAAGTTGAGGGCCTGGGTGGGGAAGTATCTGATGACGTTCGCCAAGTTTCCTCTCCAGAACGACCGGAAGCCCTGCTCCTTGGGAATACGCACCACGCAGTCAATAATGCCCTTGTACTGCTTATCCACTGTAATCTGTTTGCTAGCATGTTGCACCTGTAAACACAGAAAAAAGGAAGAAAAAAAAATCAATGAATGCACACAATACAATGGAAAACAGTGATTGAAGTTGATCAATTGAAGCCTCCACGATTACAAATGTCCCAAACTGAAGCAACTTAAACGAGTATAAAACCAGTTTCTTCTTTATAGAGCAAAACCAAGGAGGAACCACGAACACGTGATTATGCTAAACGATAAAAAGCCGGCAACGAGTAAAATACGCGATATCTTCCGGTAGGCGGTTTCCGTAAAACTAGCCGAAATTGTCCGCAAAAACAATTACACTCTTGTAAAACGGTGTGAAAACTAGAAACATGACATATTACATCAAAATGTTAGTATATGATACGCCCATAATACAACGTGTCCTTTTAAACAATACCTGGGACTTCGTCGTTCTGGGACGCGAGCGTTAGCTTGCAAGCTAGCAATAAAGGCCTAGCTATTCACAGGCCTCCCCTTCTCGCGACCTTGGCGAGATCTGTGAGGATGCTGGTTTACCGTGTTTCGCGGAAGCGTTTTAAAAATACGCCTTTTTTTAAAAATCCATACTAAAGGAATAAACCCATTCAGCTGTTAAACTCCAGTCGAATGCTCGCTGACTGGTAAGAGCTTGAGGCATTTCTCAGGATGTTCTCTCGAGGAGGGTTGGTAAAGGTTACGGAGCACTTAAGGCCCAACTTAGTCGATCTTTTAACGAATTATTCAACGACCAGCTCGATTTTAAACGGCTCAAAGTGTACCAAAACATCCTTTGCTCACACAAAGATTAAGATTCTCATTTAATCAACACGTTCACCATTTCGTTAGGCTCTCTCTATTCAATGATCAATTAAACATTAATTAAAATACCGCAGATTAAAATCTGAAAATGCTCTTGGGCTTTATTTAAATCATAAACTCTTCTAGGATTACACTTTGCTGGTTGTATTCACATTTTAGTCCATTAGGTCATCTAATTTCTTAATCTGGGATTATATAATCCCGATAATATTACTGCGTATATTTACCTGAAGCAGCAGCTTGACTCTCTCGATGGGGGCCACGGCGGTTTTAGAGATAGCAGCGGCAATACCACCGGCCAAGAAGTCCTTGGCGAAAGAGATGGCGGTCTCGTTCATTGTCGGATGTTCTTGGAGAGGTGTAGCTTGAAGATGTCAATCCCGCTCTGCCGCAGGACTAGCGTGGAATGCCGGCTGATTCGAAATGGCCGAATGAGAAGTTGAGAAGAGATTTTTAAAAGGTTCGTCTCGCGAGAGTTTACGTACCCAACGCTTCTAAGAATTGATTGGACCGTCGACTAAACGTCAGCTTCAAGGAGGCGGGGCCATTTATGATGATGACGGAGATGAATGGCTCAAAGTTAGAAAGGTAACCTCAAGCCTTCTCAAGGTGGAAAGCGTAAATTTGCACAGGAAGTTTTTAAAACATAGAAAAATGTGTTTCCAATTGGTCAATAATTCATGAGTAATAATATTTAAAACACTTTTTTGCACCGATTTTGATGCACACTGACAATTCAATACAGCAAGAGAATCAGGATTGTCCAGTTTTTCGTTTCAGCTGTCAGGCCAGGAAGCAGTTCTCCAAGGTGACATAGCTTGCATGTTTGTCACTAGCTCGATCGCTGACTGTCTTTAGTTAATAATCTCCAAGGGCATATGTGTAAAAGAAAAAAGGCCAACATGTCAGTACGAAGTCCTTCACATGACTTTTGACTGTGTGGCAAAGCAAGTGGTCCAATTTGGGAACATGTGACTACACAACGCAATACAAAATCAATACTATCTGCATCACTACCAATTCTACTAATGCAATTCAATTTTGTTTGTATTATATAATACTATTATACAGCAGATAATAACATATGACAATAAGGACTAAGATATGTTTATTTCTTAAACTTCATAATTTTTACAATGTGCTTAAAGATTTAATCTTAACATGTGCCACATTTTAAAAATGCCTTGATATTGCTTGATATATTATCAATATTCCTTGATATTTATAAACAAATAACAGTAACAGTGGTTACTGGGTTACCATGTGTCCAGATCAGCATGATGTTTACTCCATTACAATGCACATTCAAAATCATACTGCCATATATGATCAAATATGCAAATGCAAAAACGATGACTTTAAAAGCATGTGGTTTATAAATAACAGAAGACTTTTAAAAAAGCCCAAGAGCTAAAATCCAGTAAAAGACTAATACTTTGTTTGACAAAGGCATTGCTCTATACTGTTGAAATTATGTTCAACATATTTCTTGAGAAGTGATTAAAACAGAGGTTTTACATTTCCACAGTTCATAAAAACACTCTTTCGGTGGAGTGCAAGTCTGTAAGTCTGATGTGTTTGAGGTACTGTAGAATGTACGAAATGAACTTGTTTCAAGTATGCATGTGCAGAATCCTTAATATCGGAAGTTAAATACAATAAGAGGTACAACTGTGAATAATACATCGTGCCTTCCAGCAGTGCAAACACCTTATACTCATTATCAATGCACTTCTCAGAGTTCTGTTTATTACTGATAACTCCTCTTGGATTAGTTACCAGCGGTTTCCTATGGATGAACTCTGTGCTTTGTGTGATTTTCTGTTTCTCAGGTAGTGCTTAAACTCCTGCAGTTCATATGGGCCTAGGCTCTGGTCCACGCCTGGTTTAGGCTTGTAGCTTAGTGGAGAAATTATGTAGCCATTCCGGTAAAGGCAGACTTGCTTACACATCTCAAAGCAACTGAAAAGCAGGCCAAAATATGGGACAATCTGTAATGTAAAAATAAAACATAATATTAGTTACAAGGAAGTGGAAATGTATTATTTATATAAGGCGTTTCCACAAACACCCATTAAAAATATTTAAGCATGTTATTTCATGCAGAGGCCGCTCAAGAAACTCATGGTACAATTTGTTGTATTGATTTCATATAGTGCAAGAAGCAGACTGTTGTTCAGGAAATGTTTGTGTAATACAACCCTGTGAGTTTTTTAATGAAATATAAAACTTTGTAGAACCATCTAAGATGGCTTTGTTAAATATGAGATCACTGTCTAAGAAGACTTTTATTTTGATTTAGATTTTTTGTTCCTAACGGAAACTTGGTTAAAGAATGAAAAGCATACCCAATTTCATGAGTTGTGTCCTCAAAATTATAAGTATTTTAGTAAGCCGAGGCCTAGTGGTTGAGGTCGAGGCATTGCTGTTGTTTTTAAAGAGTGTTTTATATGTTCAGATCAAACTGTTTCAGTTCTTTCTTCTTTTGAAGTTTTGCCGTTTAAGATATTGGGGAAAAAAACAATACTTTGTTGTGTAATCTATCGTCCCCCAAATTTTAATGCTCATTTAAAAAAATTATTTTCTGAAATGCTTTCTGATTTAATTTTAAAGGGGTCATATGGTGCGATTTCATTTTTTCCTTTCTCTTTGGAGTGTTACAAGCTCTTGGTGCATAAAGAAGATCTGTAAATTTGCAAAGACTAAAGTCTCAAATCCAAAGAGATATAAAAGAGGACGATATCCGCTTCGTCATGCCTAGAGCTGATCTGTGCTGGTCACTGAGGAAATACTTCAACTTGGATCGCCAGCACATTTTATGGAGGACTGTTTACTGATGCTGGGAGAGTAACGTTAGACTAAAATGCCGGCAGTTCTGACTCACGTAAGTACGTTTTCTTTTATCATTTGCCACTGATGATTCAAACGCGAGTTTTGGGCAGTGTGGAGTAACGTTAGCACTTGTTGTTTGTCATTTCTCTGATCACAAATGCAGACAGGGTTTTATGTTTACGCGGCGCGATGCAATGCAACGCAACACGTAAAAAGACAGTAAATTATAATCAGTAATTATGTCCCCACTGGATGCAACAAATGCCTCGTTTGTAATGGGTTTTAATGTTTTTGTCTCGTCTCTCCGGCCGGACAGGGCATCACAGTATGGTAAGGGGCGTAACATTTCCGTCTGACGCTAGAGGTAGTCGGCCAATCACAACGCACTGGATAGCTGGCCAATCACAGCACACCTCGCTTTTCAGACCGATGAGTTTTGTAAAAATCGACGCGTTTCAAAAAAGCGGGGCATAGAGGAGAAACAATAATGTACAGTATGTGGAAAATAATGTGTTTTTTTTTTACTTTAAACCGCATAAACACATTTCATTACACCAAATACACAAAATAATGTTCTTTTTAGCAGCATCATATGACCCCTTTAAGTTATAAGATGATTATTGTTGGAGATTTAAATTTTCATGTTGATGGGGTGAATGATTATGCAGCTGATGAATTTTTAAATATTACTCAATATTTCAATTTAGTACAACATGTGTCAAAGTTCTACACATAGTCATGGTCATACATTGGATTTGGTTTTTACTCTTGGATTGGCACCTAATAATTTTATAATAGAGGATAGTATGATATCAGATCATAAAAGCATTGTTTTTAATGTTCAATTGGCCGTAGAAAGGAAACAATTTAAGACAAGTGTTACTTATTTATCTTGTGTTATTAACGCTGAAGTTGTTGATCAATTTTCAGAAAATTTTAGTGTTTTAACGGATGACTGGACATATGATGCAACTAGAGTTGATCAGTTGAATGATTTTAATTATCTTTGTTCTTCAATATTAGACTCAGTGGCCCCAGTGAAAATAAAAACAAGGTCATTAGTAAATCAAGTACCATGGATAAATGAGGATATTCGTATATTAAAGAGAAAGTGTCGGAAAGCAGAACGAATTTGGAAATCTACTAGACTCTACTAGACATGTGTATTTTAAGCGTTGGAAGGGTTTATTGGTGTCTTTTAATTAGACAGTTAAAGCTGCAAGATCTGCTTATATTTCTAATTTAATTGACACCAACCATAACAATTCTAGATTTTTATTTAATGTAATTAACGATTTGACAAACCCGCTGCCTATTATTGCGTTGAGTCCTATAGATCTTTTATGTCATTTTTTGACAAGGTCGCAAATATAAGGGCTTCAATTTCCCCTCCTTTGGTTCAATGTGAGGATAATCCAGGTTGTAGGGAGGTATTGTTGGATTCCTTTTCACCTGTATCAGAGTAGGATATTTATGAGATTGTGCAATAGTTGAACCCTTCAAGTTGTTTTAATGATGTGGTTCCTGTAAGACTGTTTAAAGAAGTGGTTGGATCTATAGGTCCTATTCTACTGTCTATAGTGAACAGTTTTCTTGTTTCTGGATGTGTTCCGGAGGAGCAAAAGATTTCTACGATCCAACCGCTCCTGAAGAAGCCTTCATTAGATTCTGCAGTGGAATCTAGTAAAGTTACTGAAAATAATTATAGACCTATCTCTAAACTACCTTTTATTTAAAAAATAATAGAAAAGGCAGTAGCGAAGCAATTGCTGAAGGTCGTTTATCAGAATAATATTTTTGAGAAATTTCAGTCTGGTTTTAGAGCAGACCATAGTATTGAAACTGCTCTTTTACGAGTGACTAATGATTTATTGATGGCAGAGGATGCTGGTGAATGTTCAGTTTTAGTTTTATTAGATTTGACTGCAGCTTTTGATACAGTTGATCATTCTATTTTAATTAATACGAAAACATGGGTCGGGGAAGTTGTATGTGGAGTTCCGCAGGGATCCCTGTTAGGACCCATTTTATTTTCAATTTACATGCTTCCATTAGGTGCTGTAATCCGAAAAGATAATATAAATTTTCACTGTTATGCAGATGACTTACAGTTATACTTATCATTGAGTTCCAAGGATCTGAATAGTCTTGATGTCCTTCAAGCATGTTTAATAGATTAAAAAAATTGGATGGCTTTAAACTTTCTGCAGTTAAAGACTGAAAAAAAGCTGTGATAATTGGTCAGAGCTCGAGTAAAAATCAGATTGAGCTTGCTCTAAATAGGGTTTTTCCAAATATTAAGCAGGTAGTAAGAAATTTGGGTGTTTATTTTGATACTAATTGAAACTTTGAATTTCATGTCAAAAAGTTGATTCAGTCTTGTTTTTATCAGTTAAGAAATATTTCTAAGGAGAGACGGTTTTTGAATTTTAATGATAGAGAAGCTTATTCGTGCTTTTATTTTTTCCCGCCTTGACTATTGTAATGCCTTGTTTTCTTCTTTGAATCATCGTAATTTATCACGCTTACAATTAGTGCAGAATGCTGCTGCCAGATTAGTGACACGAACAAAATGATTTCATCATATTACACCTGTTTTAGCTTCTTTACATTGGCTACCTGTTTATTTTAGGATTAACTTTAAGATTATTTTATTGACATATAAAGCTTTAAACGGCTTGGCACCTTTGTATTTAGCTGAACTTCTGAGACCGTACGAAACAGGGAGATGTTTTAGATCTTCTTTTAATTAATTGCTGGCAGTTCCAAGAACTAGATATAAAACAAAAGGAGATAGGGCATTTGCAGTGAGGGCTCCAAAACTATGGAATAGTTTGCCAGTGGATATTAGATCATCTGAATGTGTGTCTGTTTTTAAATGCCGCTTGAAAACATACATGTATAGATGTGCTTTTAATATTTTGTGTATTTTTGGGTTTGATCTTTTTTGCTTTATCATATATTGTATATAGCTCTTCATAAATGTATCTTTTATGATTGTGTTTTTATATTGTGTAAAGCACTTTGTGCGTTGTAGCTTTAAAAGTGCTATATAAATAACATTTTACTTACTTTACTTACATTTACACAGAAAACACACAATGCTTGGGTTATTTTTATCTCTGTCACCACATATGCATATAAAACACCTTCACGTCACCTTCACCATGTTGGCTGTAAGGCCACTCCAAAGAGCCATGACGCCCTTGTTCTTGATGACCTGTTTGAAGCAGTCTATCATTCCATTAAAATGGACATCAACTCCTCCACAATGGGGCAAAAGAAAACTCTGGGCCTAGAGTAAAGATTGAAGAAATATTCCTGATCATTAAGAAATAATTGCATACTTGCATAAGATTCCATAAGAGAATACTGACACTGTTGTTTATAAACAAGAATAAGCTAAAATGTTCAGTTTATATTTAATTCATGAACATTTGTCTTCCAGTAACAACTGATTGCCCTACTGTACCGCATTCACCTAAATGTATCTACCCTTAAACCCTCTTGATGTGTGTTCTGTGGGCTTTGTTTACTGTGTCTATAGAGACTTTGTTTAGCACCAAACTGAAAGTCTCAGAACATTTAGCAGCTTTGGAAGGTTTATTCCTGACATTGCCATTTAACTTGCAAAAGAGGAAAAAGCAGAACTTTTTGTTTCTAGTTTAGCTAAACAAAACATATAGGAACCAGATCAGATACACCATTATGTGTACTGTGTGTGAGAGGTCAGCTATCTTTAGACAATTTATCTTTGGCATAGACAGACGCTGGACACTATGTACATTCTCAGCTGCTGCAGGGCCTTGTGTCCTTCATAATGGTGTCCTGCATGTGACCTGTTGCAAAAACTATTTAGAATTCAAATTCATGTTTCTTTAAAACATTTTAACATTTCAGTCTTAACATAAATGAACAAAGAGGCCACAGCCAAGTTAAAAAGGTATGACTTTCTAACAAATTTAGGGGCTCAAGTCTGCGACACAGGTAATATTGTGCTCAATAGATTCTCACCTGCATCTTCTTTTTGACAGATTCAAAGGGGAAGGAGAGCGTCTGAGCGACTCCTGCTGCAAGACAGCCATTGATGAAGTTCTGCAAAGATGTGAAGCGAACATGACGCTCCTGCCACAGCTTATCCAAATTGACATACACCGCATAGCAGCCAATGGAGAAGGGAACAGCACCTATCCACAGTAATCCAAACATTAAGTTCCATTAACTTTTCAAGCAGAATTATGAGAGATCCAGAAGTAATATTATTAATTAGAAGAGAAGAAGAGACTTTTAAGAAACATGGACAATCTATATATCAAAACAGAGAGAAGACAGATATATGCCAAAGTGGAATATGTATATTCATTAATGTAAATGTACTGTATGTAACTAGGATCAACGGCTGCTTGATAGTACCCCTACGGAAATGAGTATTATGTTTATGAATGTATGACCACAAATATTCACATATACATGCTTACAGATATTGGCTTATATTGTAACCAGTTGACCAGGCCAAAATTTCTTTCACTTTTTGTGTTATACTTTGGAAAAATATTTATGTATGTACCCATGAAGGAGTGTTGTTTGTTTGTTATTGTGTTGAAGTTCATAAAAATAAAGTAAAAAAAAAAAGTTTATGAGCTTAGTTTTGATGTTTCTAAATATAGGTTATAAGGTGGACAGTAGAAGTATTTTTACTTTACTCAAGTAAATTTAAAAGGTATCTGTACTTTATCAGTGTTTTTCTTTGGAAAACTTTAACTTCACTACATTCCAAAGCATAATGTTGTACTTTTTACTGCACTACATTTCATAAGTAAAAGTTGTTGTTTTACCTTTAATACTTAAGAACAATAAAAATGTAGTACTTTCTTGTACTCAAGTAAAACTTTGAATTATGTTTACTTGAGTAAAGGTATGAAAGTACATTGTCAGTCGGTCGTCCTTTTTGACTGTGGCCATACTTCATAAGAAAAACGAGTTTGTTCTCCGGCCGTTAAAGGAGAGAGAAGAAACGCACGAAAATGAATACACTAACAGTTTTGTTGATCATACACATCCAGCTGCAGCGCAACATGTCGTTCAGCGGCCAGAGAGAGTCACATTGGTGGATATTTCGGTGAAGACGGGGTGTGGTTTGAGCATGCGCAAGTTTGGTTGATGGGAAGACATGCCATAAACATTTAGTGTTTCGTAGAGAGCCAAAAACAAATGTAATGTGTTTTCTTTTTTCGCTTTAGGGGCCAATATACATCTTATGAAAAAGGATGAATGAATGGATCTGTCAACCCTCCCGTTTTTCAGGGGATTCTCTCGTATTATATCATATAATCCCGTTTAAATATTTTCCCGTATTTTATATGTTTGCTGCATTCGCCTCCGGTAAAACTAAAGTTTATCATATCTTAGTCATCAATACGTGCATCAGACATAAATGCTAATCATCAACTATTCATTATTTAATAGTAAAAATGTCTAATACTTACTTTTTGTAAGTTGCTAAATGTATGGCACTGTAGGGGAACAACCGTAGACAGGAAACCATGTTACCCTTCCAAAAAGCTCGAAGTCCCTCATTCTGACAGATAAAAACAAAGCTGTGCAAGAAGCCCCGTTTACAGTGAAACGTTCCTATTTGACTCAAAATCTTCACGACTTCCAGAGGAGACGTTACAGTTTTGCTGAAAACCCCGGCAAAACCGACGCACAGTAAACTTTGAGAACTTGTCAGTCGGTCGTCCTTTTTGACTGTGGCCATACTTCATAAGAAAAACGAGTTTGTTCTCCGGCCGTTAAAGGAGAGAGAAGAAACGCACGAAATTGAACACACTAACAGTTTTGTTGATCATACACAGCCATCCAGCTGCAGCGCAACATGTCGTTCAGCGGCCAGAGAGTCACATTGGTGGATATTTCGGTGAAGACGGGGTGTGGTTTGAGCATGCGCAAGTTTGGTTGATGGAAAGACATGCCATAAACATTTAGTGTTTCGTAGAGAGCCAAAAACAAATGTAATGTGTTTTCTTTTTTCGCTTTAGGGGCCAATATACATCTTATGAAAAAGGATGAATGAATGGATCTGTCAACCCTCCCGTTTTTCAGGGGATTCTCTCGTATTATATCATATAATCCCGTTTAAATATTTTCCCGTATTTTATATGTTTGCTGCATTCGCCTCCGGTAAAACTCCGTAATTTGTATGGCCCAAACCTCATTATATGAATAATCACGTCAACAAATTCCAAGGTTGCCCAGCTGCCAGATCTTGTATGAAACGCATCCTTCTCACACAATCGACACATCCTTCAACTTGGCAACCTACAACAGTGCTGACTACCGCGGGAAGGACAGGGTCACACTGGTAGAAATGGGACGGGAGAAGAAGGCAGGTGGTGCTCCGGTGGAAAAACAAACAAGCAAACAAATATACATGCAAATTTAAATATAGCTTACACTTGAAAAGGCTATGGTTTAATTTATTAAATATGAGCGCTGCAAGTTGCAAAATCAGGTGCTGCGCTGCTTTGTTTACAGCGGTTACCGGGAAACGGTAATGAATTTGCATTTTTCACTAAGCCCTTCTGCTTTTTGTTTTAGTCCAAAGCCAAAAACGACCCTTATTTTTTACGCAGAAAACACGCAGTTTAAATAATTGTTTGATAATAACTGTTTAAATTAATATAATATAATAATTGATACTTTTGCCCCTCATATTTCTTGTGTGTTTAATATGCTGGGAAAGTGTTGAGGACTGTGGTAATAGGCCTATGATAGTATAAAATTGCTCGATGAATGCACATTATGAACAGTATATTCTAAAGAAATCTGAGGAAATAAATAACAATTTGATCTCTCTTCCGTCCAAATAACAGTCACTCTTTGTTGTTGCTGCAGCTGCAGTGATTGATATAGCGTAGCAACAGATAAGTACCAGTAAATGACCAGCAGATGGCAGTCTTGGCCCAAAAACATGAAATCAAGTTATGTTGAATCTTCAACTGTTCAATTGAAGTTGAACACAATTGCAAAATACAGTACTACAAATAATGAATCAGCTATGTATATACATGAAATGTACAGTTTAAAATAAAAAATACAGCTTAAATCCTTAATAAAAATATAATAAGATGAAAGTCTTTACAATAGTCTGTATAATAGTCCTCAGTAGTCTTTCGGTCAGCGTTCTTCTCAAGTCTTCTTAAGTATAATGGTCACAAATGGTTTGAGGTCACAAAGATTTTTTTTTTAAAAGAAAATAATACTAAAGTGGATTAAATTCAGCAAAGTGGATTAAATTCAAAAGTTACAAAAGTTTAATGCTCTTATATTGCACTTTATATATTCATTACATAATTACAATTTTCACAAAGTATTAAGCAGTTTTCAACAGCATATTAGAATTTCTGAAGAATCATGTGACACTGAGGACCGTAGTAGTAGTTTTTCTTGCATGCATATACAAGTATTAGTTTTCATAATTGTATATTGCTTTTCTTAAGATGTTGACAAATAGATACTTTCTATATAATCAACAAATAGACAAACTATATTAATTGTCAAGCAGTGTCTTATGATGATCCAGTCTGCTGGTCAGACAGCCAGCAGATGGCAGTCTTTACTCAAAACCACAGATAGTATGAATTACAAATGAAATAATGATGTTAACCTTTGCTATGACGAAGTGACGTATGTAAAGTATTATTAATATTAGCAAGGGAAAACATATGTGGAATATCTTTTTATTCAGTTTAAGTTAATAATATGTTGTAATTATTTCAGTGCATTCATAACCTCACATAATTAATAGCAGAGCAATTCACAGTATATCAAATTAGAAGCATTGTTTTATTATTTAAGGGTGGTTGCATTTAATGTTGAATCTGCCAAATGCATCAGTATCAGTTCAGTGGGGAACTCATCCTGTTCATCAATCTTATGGCTTCATTTTATAACTTGGAGCAAGTATTTAGTAAAATACATGTAAAAGGGGGTCAGGTTTCATCTTCAAAGCAGACACTGGTTTTGTGGGTGTTCTGTTTGTGTCAGTATCTTCTAAACCACCAAACTGTGAGTTACGTAAACAACTACACTCCATGCTAGTCATACCTTCAAACCCTTCATGACAACAAACGCAATAAAGGATGCCACATTGTGGCATGTTGCCCTATGTATGAAAATGAGCACATGAGTCCCCCTAATTTCCCAGCAGGGTCTTGTAGTTCCTTTCCTGTTAGGGCTAGTGTTTGTTTTCAGCCTGTATCCCCCTGCGATGTGCGCCTCCCTCCCCTGCTGAGTCGACAACCTCAGCTGCCTGTGAAGATCCCACCTCCTGTCTGTAGCTGGGCCACTTGGCTTTTTCACAAAGGCTACTGGAATAACAGTGCCCCGAGAAGGAAATGACAGTCTGTTCAAAAGAGCCACAGCATTGCGCTGGGGGGCTGGTATAGCTTAGAGCAGTGCGGGAGATGTTTTATCATTGCATATTGATGGATTATTCAACATCTGATAGTCATACCACTCAAGTTAACCCAGGTTTAAGTCATATTGCAGCATAGTGAAACAGTAAACAGCCTCCTCTGGAAGTTTCTATATTTACACATTCAATAATCACTGACATGTTGACTGTCATTGTGATCTGACCGCAGTGAGAATGAGTGAATTTTCAGCCCTCAGAAGCAGTAAAAGTCCCGGGACTTCCTTTGTATGTGACAAGAAGGACTCCTTTGATCTTTCAGTCATATGTATGCGGCTCCAATTACAAGATAATGGAGTGATACTTATAAAAGATCAGGTGTGAAGTGTGCGCATGTCTTATCAATTAGTCGACGAGCCACTTGACAAGATGGACACATTGTGTGCTACCGAGAGAAAATATCTTCTCGGGCCCCTTTAATGTGTCTCTCAATCATGTTCTCACCTTTGTTTATTCACTGTTAGCCATCTTCACCCACCTCCTCTGTGATCTGCATCTACTATAGTGGATAGGGTCCTGACTCCCGCACTGACTCTGTGTCCTGGACTTATTAACCTGGGAACTTCCAGAGCTCCTTTGTCTTGCTCTTCTCTCTACTGTAGGGGGCTGTGAGCGGAGGGGACAGCTATTGTCATTCACTGTATGCCATCCGCAAGTCTGCCCTTGATCCCTGGCTTTGAAATGGAGTGCTGGAGGAAGAGAGACTGACTCGTGCAATACTTTCTGAACTAGCCTCTCTTTCTCACCCTCTTTATAAAAGTTTCTGCTCACAAATGATGATTACTGGGTTCGATTCCCAGGGAACACACATACTGGTAAAAATTGTATAGCCTGAATGCACTGTAAATCGCTTTGGATAAAAGCGTCTTCTAAATGCATAAATTAATTAATTATTATTAAATTATAATAAAACAACCATTTTTTTATTATATATATTTTTGTATCACATGGTAATACTGTGGTACATTGTAATATACCTTGGTGCTCAAATTCCATGATACTTGATGGTACTTCCAAGACCACCATGTACCATAATACTCTATAATCTAGTACTATTTTCTCTTTTTTTGACCATACACTACCATTCAGAAGTTTAAGGTCATTAAGATATGTAAAAAGGTTTTTATAATATTACAAAAGATTTAGATTTAAAATAAATGGTGTTCTTTTGAATGTTCTATTAAAAAAACTAAAAAACTAAAAAATATTATATTAAATATTATAAAAATAAAATATTAAGCAGCACAACTTTTTTCAGCATTGATAATAACAATAAATGTTTTTCGAGCAGCAAATCAGCATGTTAGAATTATTTCTGAAGGCTCATATGACACTGAAGACTAGAGTAATAACTGTAAAAAAAAAAGTAAAGAATTTAGCAGGAATAAATTACATTTTACAATATATTCAAATTGAAGACAGTTATTTTAAATTGTAATAATATTTAGCTATTTTTACTGTATTTTTGGTCAAATAAATCTTACTGACCTTAGTGTACCTACTAACTGCACTCATCTAACACCTTCACATTAAACATCATCTAAAATGTCTAATAAAGGGTTAATGTTATTGGCTTTTCTCGACTACACCTGGATACTTAAATTTGAATCAAAGGCTACTTTCGTCATAATTAAAACAACAGCACATAATATAGGCTTGTAAATCCATTATAAGAAACCATTTTTTCCAAAAACACACAGCAGTATGTGCCAGGATTTAACACAGATGATGTCGCAATTTTAAAAAGCTAGACCCAAAAAAACAAGTTAAACAGTAGTTTGATTGAATGGCTGTTCACAGAGGAGTGTGAAATGCCAGCTCTATGGTGAGGTGTGACTAGGGTGAAGGGGGCAGCTCTGGCCTTTGTGTAATTCCTAGGCTGAATGTGCGGCGGCTATTGTTCGGGCACAACCGCCTGGCCTCTCAGTCTCTCTCCTCCACAGCTTTGTCCAGAGCTGCATGAATACCTCCTTAACCCAGGTCAGGGCAAGGTCGTGACTTTGGTAACTTACCCCTAGACCGTCTGTGCTGTCTGCATATCCATAAATGCATAGATGTTCAGTTAGGCTGACTTTGAAATACACTTGAGGACCTACCAGGGGGGGAATAAAGAAAAAGTATTAGCTCTATTCAGCTGACATTTTAATGGTAGGAAAATCAGCTAAGGATAAAGATAATTTTTTTATAGCATAATAATAAATTACATGAATCACTTCACAGAGTGACTGAGAGTTTACATAACATGCTCAGATTCACAATGTTGAATTAACCCCCGTTAACCCTAATGGGCTCTTCTATGTAACTGTGAAGACACAGGTCATTCTGGTCTCTTTCTCTTGTTCCAAGGCCTTATTGGACTGTGAAGAATGAAACCCCTTCTCTGTTGATAAGAAGAGGAAAGGCTAAAGTGCTTAAAGGCATGATATACACAGTTTTGGTACTTTGATGGAGGTCGAGTGAAGAAGGAGGGGAGGTATATCGGCTGATAAAGATCACCATGGGACTTTGATCTTTAAGAAACTGATAAGATGTAACCAAAGTGGCATGCTGGGTGGACAAGCAGGCCCACATGACAGGTACAAACAAGCAAACACAGCCCCAGAGGTGATGTCTGCAAGGAGAGCCAGATAGCTACAAGAGGAATGGCAGATGGGCAATTAGAGTGAAGTGGAGTGAAAAGTTAACACAGCACACTTGCCTCACTGAGCAAAGTACTTTATATTTATATTAGATATGTTATGGATGAGTAGAGAGCATTATTTATGACTTAAAACATTAGAGACATTGACCTAATGGAAATAATCTAACTTCCTTTTTTTAGCAAAATCAATTTTCCCAGAACTTAAGGGAATAGTAAGAGCATGCTTCACCAAAACAGCACACTGAATCAAAGATTTCAAATACATTTACCCAATTTAATGGCTGAAGATTGTTAAAGTGACACTTGAATGGCAAACTAAGGCGAAGCGGGGGTGGGCTGTGTCTGCGTGCTCCCTAGGCATTGATTTAGGGCCTGCATGTGGATGCCAGACAGAGCCTGAAGTCTGGGGGTGCAAGCTGCAGCCTGAAACAGATGCTTGGCTGTCTGGCTGAGGGAGGAGGGGGGTCTGTGTTGAATAAGATGTGGGGAACTGCCTGTGGAGTTAATGTGCTTTCATTGGTCCTCCAAGCAACAGAGCTGTAATATTCACTGCACCTGCACTAGGTCTAATTGTGCCTGGTAAGAGAAGGATGCAGGATGTTACAGTGGATATATATCTGTGAGTACACATGTGTACTTTGTCCAACGACAAAGACAATTAAAAGAATTAAGACGTAAGAACCTTCATTATCAGTTCCCTCCAACAGACATCAAAAGACACATACAGTGAGAGTGCAGCTGCCCTGGTGGTGTGACTTTCTTCTGTTTGTGTTGAGGATGTTTACCGATCCCAGGAAAGACAAACAGGTTCATTCTTATTTGTGGGAGTTGTGCTCAAACAGAGGAGCCAATAGGACTGATTCAGCGAAAGGGTCAGTCTGTTACTCATTGTTGCCATTGTTGTTTTTCGTTTCCTTTCACGTTGGCTGTGTCTTCATACACAGACGTTCCCGTCAACAGCCAGGGTCACAGTTGGAATGTTTTAGAATACAGTGGCTACTAATGCAGGAAAATACATTTCTGTTGTATTCACATTTGATGTAATTATTGTACCATTATCAGATCCCACTATGTTTATAAATGGCAATCGGTTTATAGATAAAATAAAGACTGTACATTGAAGGATTTAAAAAATATATTATTTCTTCTACAAGTTACATAACTTACCACAGCCACGATGACAAGCTTTCACCGTCAGTCATCCATCGTGAGAGTAAACATCTGGGGACAGCTGCACAAATGTGGCACTCGCACAGCTGATCTCTGCATAAGAAAACAATGTTATTTAGTTTGCTTTTGATTAATAAATTTAACTTATGTGATATTTGTGCATCACTCTGTGTACTGTTACTGGACAAGTGTACAAGCTCACACAACAACATTTAGTAACAATGACAAATATAAAAATAATTTGTATAATTCACTGCAAAAACAGGTTTTGTTTGTCATAATGCCTGTAGGTTTGACCTTGATTCTTTTCTAATTACTGTGTAATTTCTAATGGACACTATTAGTATAGTATTTTGAGGAATGGACAACATTAAAGAACAGTGATTGGTTTGATCTGCAATAGTCTCTATCTGCGCTGGACTTACAGGAGTATAAATCACAGAGGGAACAAGCCTCAGCGCAGAGGTTTTATGAGGGGAGACTTCCCTTGCATCCTGCCGGGGGTAGAAGCCGACACTTATAAGAAAACAATGTTATTTAGTTTGCTTTTGATTAATAAATTTAACTTATGTGATATTTGTGCATCACTCTGTGTACTGTTACTGGACAAGTGTACAAGCTCACACAACAACATTTAGTAACAATGACAAATATAAAAATAATTTGTATAATTCACTGCAAAAACAGGTTTTGTTTGTCATAATGCCTGTAGGTTTGACCTTGATTCTTTTCTAATTACTGTGTAATTTCTAATGGACACTATTAGTATAGTATTTTGAGGAATGGACAACATTAAAGAACAGTGATTGGTTTGATCTGCAATAGTCTCTATCTGCTGGACTTACAGGAGTATAAATCACAGAGGGAACAAGCCTCAGCGCAGAGGTTTTATGAGGGGAGACTTCCCTTGCATCCTGCCGGGGGTAGAAGCCGACACTGTTCAAGTGTCAAAGAGCTTTTAACTGGCAGGATCACAAACAAAGAATTATTACTTTATTGGACATCATTTAGGAAGACACTTTTGCACTCACTCCGAGTAGGAGAGAACAATTAACACGTAAGGGTTATTCTCTTAAAATTATAGTTATTATCAAAAGTTTAATTTGAGATATACTCCTGCTGGGTTGTCAGTTGATGAAAACCACTCAGAGAATACAGCAAAGGTCCTTGCAATTAATCTGTTAATTATGCATCCATAAAACAATTATACACATGAACTGTTTGAACGAGGACCCTTAACAGTTGGACAAGTGCATTATACTGAAATGAATGATGCCCATACAAGCGTTGTCTGAGTTCAAACTTCAGCTATTCTCACAGCGCTAATGAATTGCTGACACTAAACAACACTATTGTCAAAACATGTGGAGAATGCACAATATTCATAGCTACAGTCATACAGAAGACAAATAAGATAGCCCTGCTGATTAACCAAAGCCACATAAATGAATCCATTGAGATTTTGTGTACATGGGAGACTGGGGGAAGTTGTCACACACTTTTTTGAATAATATAATATTAGTACTAGAATAATATTAGGAAATTAAATTAACTTAATTCAAATAAAAATATCAGTATCATTTTTGTTATAACAGTTGAAAATAACAAGTGAGCACAATAAAACTAACTGGAAAGCATTCAAACAAGTGTCAACAATATAGGCTAATAATGAAGGAAGTTTTTAACTGAGCTGTGTTCTCAGAATGAGGGTGTTTGTCATAAATGTAGTCACACTGTTATTGCTATTGGGTCTGTTTATAAGTTGTTGTGTGTTTTATATTCAGTAAGTTTATAAAACGTAGGCCTACTGTATATATTTGTTTCTGTATTTTATATTGATTGGTAGGCACACACTGTCCCAACACTGTATCTTATATTGTTGGCCAAAACGATGTTTTGATAATTCTGTATGTTTTCTTTTTCCATTTTTTCCTCCCGTTTCATGATTGTCTTGGTATTTCATAAATATTTTAACGTTTAAATACCGTTTATTAGCACTGTGGCAACTTACCCCATACAGTGTGACAAGCCCAGCCACTACAGGGGGAATAACTTTGCTGGTGAATTGTATAAACTTTATAAACAACGTTTATAAATGCAGTATTTTTCCCGCGTTACAAATCGCTGCACCTGCACGCCACGCGCTGAGTCCAAAGGTGAATTTGTTCTCTACCTGCGCTAACTTCCTGTGAACGCGTCAGATCCGACTCGTTTGCCTGAAACTCACGCTGGTTGAGTCGCCTACGGTTTATTAATACCTGCCGTGTTGCCCAGTTATTAAAACATGGGAAAGGAAATTATGAGATGCTCATATTTGGGAGTTTAGCCGAAGTGAAGGTGGTTTATGTTTTATATTTCGACTGCGTCTTTGTTTTATTACTTCCGGAAAATCCGCACAGGTAAGACTAGTTTCAGTCTTGAGCGCGAAATATCCAGCGCGTTTCTTTTCTTATATAACAACACACTAATCTCACAATATTTGCTTTAACTTCTTCTGTGAACTATTGTTGTTGCCTTATTGTCAATGAATGTGAATAAATGAAGATTAAAAGGACAGTAAAGCGAACATTACACCGCTTCTTTCATAACAGGTCACCTCGAACACATTAGGTGTTTTTAGCAGGTTGGGTACGTTGTGAAGATAAAGGTAACTAGGCTGAGTTAAACAAAGAAACACATGTGTTATTTGTATTGCTTATTTACCCAACATGTAATTCAAGGGCACTCGGTTGTCCAGGTTACCATCGGAATCTCCTGTCAGCTGATTGATGAATGATTTATGGCTTCTTCTTTCTCATGTGTCACACTCGCATCTACTTGCAACGGGTAGGTCAGACCACCTAGACCGAATTAAAAAGGTTAAAAAAGTCAAATATTTTATATGTGATGATATGTGGTATTAAAGTAGCCTAAAACATATGGCATTTTTTTTAAGTATGCTATTTATATTAGTCTGACTCCATAACAAGGTTAAAGGGATAGTTCACCCAAATATGAAAATTCTGTCATCATTTACTCATCCTCATGTCGTTCCAAACCTGTATGAGTTGCTTTCTTATGTTGAACATAAAAGAAGATATTTTGAAGATTGCTGGTAATCAAACAGTTGGTGGTTGCCATTGACTTCCATAGTATTTTTTTCCCCTACTATGGAAATCAATAGCAACCACCAACAGTGGTAACCACCAACATGAGTAAATGATGACAGAATTTTCATTTTTGGGTGAACTATCCCTTTAAAGTTACCCCCTAGAGAAGGCGGAGTCTCCTTTCAGAATATACAACTGCAACAGACTTCCAAAAGTAAACAAATATGATTCATACTTTTTGTGTCCCATTCTTCTGGTTTGTTTGCTTGTGGCGTGTATTATGTAGATGGCTTGTTTATTCCCGTAGAAGAGAAAGCGTGTTGTTCAAACTTGTTCTAACATTAAATGAATCATTCAGTCATAAAATGACAATTCTGTGGTTATTTACTTCTAGTCTTGTGTAGTATGACTTTCTTCTTCCGTGGAACACAAAACAAGATGTTGACAGCATACAGATGAGGGGAAAGTGAATGGTGACTGAAGCTGTCATTCCCTATAATTATGTCGTCTTGTTCCTTTTGTGTTCCACAGAAAATAAGAAAGGTATGGAAGGACGTGAGGGGGATTAAATGATGAAACGGTTAAATGAAATGATGATTAGAGGCAGTGCAAGTATTAATGGTTAGAGTAGACGATGTTTAATCAACCTTCTTGCTTGTTTCTATTGACTTGGAGGGCAGTAAAGAAAAACTCCAGGTGACTATACAGAAGTATATTTTCATATTTTCCAAACTTAGTCATTCTGTCGGGACTGTTCCATTGCCCGTGTATTCATTCTATAAGGGTGTGTCTGAGAGAATGATTCATGGCTTCTGCTAGAGTTTGGTAGGTGAGATGTTTCAGACTGGGTGTTCACGTTTTCTTTGATTTACCATTTGTTCTGTAGGCGGTGGACAGGATAGGAATAGTGCTAATTTGTGACATCAGCACCCTGGTAATCCTAACATCTGGAAACACTATATGGACTTTGAAACAGTCAATGTTCAGTGACTGTTTAGTACACAAGCAGGTCAATGACGCATTGTGTACTCAGGGAGGTATGTGGACTTATTTTTGTTAGGTTTTGTAGTGGAGTTCAACCTTGAAAGGTTCACAAACTCTACATCATTACAGGACAGGATAGATTGACAAGCTGCTTGTCTCCAGTGTGTATGATACTCCCATGAGGCTGTGGGGTGAGTCCATCTATCTTAGCCAGGGTCACAGCTTCAGTGGACAAGTGGGGAAGTAATTCTAACAAAAGGCATCACTGAGCCTTAAGGTTTGGTGTTTTAGAATGTTTATCAACATTTACACTGGCAAGCATCAATCAGTATTTTTCTACAGTGTGTAGTATTAAACGTACACCAATTGAAACCAATTACAATTCTGGCAGGTTATTTTCATGTTATGTCCGATATTAAAATTCTATACTGTTTTGTCTCTAAAACAGTATTTAAACCTAACATCAGGTATTTTAAATATTGTAAGTGAATTTATCAGAGCGTGATAATGTGCAGTATGAAAATGGGATATTTTGATATTTGCTAAAGATTGTTTAACAGTGTTACTAAATTATTTTATTAAATTATAAACTATTTATAAATTATAACTTTAAGTGAGTGATAGATGATGGGAAAGATAATGTTAAAGGGGTCATATGATGCTATTTACATTTTTCCTTTCTCTTTGGAGTGTTACAAGCTCTTGGTGCATAAAGAAGATCTGTAAAGTTGCAAAGACTAAAGTCTCAAATCCAAAGAGATATTCTTTATAAAATTCAACCACGCCTACCTAAAACAGCTCGTTCTAACATGCCCCCACATGTCTACGTCACGATGTAGGAAGATTTGCATAACGCAGCTCAAATGTTCACGCAAAGAAAGAAGGCGTAACTTTTATTCTCGTAAGTACGTTTTTTATATTTAAAGAATTTGCCACTGATGATTCAAACGTGAGTTTTGAGCAGTGTAGAGTAGCTTTTGTTGTTTGTCATTTCTTCGATCACAAATGCAGACATGGTTTTATATTTACGCGGCGTGATGCAACACAGCGCATAAAAAGACAGTATAAGTCATTATAATCTGTAATTATGTTCCAACTGGATGCAACAAATGCCTCTTTTATAATGGGTTTTAATGTTTTTGTCTCGTCGCTCCGGCCAGACAGGGCACCACAATATGGTAAGGGGCGTACATTTCCGTCACACGCTTGAGGTATTCGGACAATCACAATGCACTGGATAGCTGGCCAATCAGAGCATACCTCGCATTTCAGACCGATGAGCTTTGTAAAAATCGACGCGTTTCAGAAAGGCGGGGCATAGTGGAAAAACAATGATGTACAGAATGTGGAAAATAATGTGTTTTTTGAACCTTAAACCACATAAACACATTTCATTACACCAAATACATAAAATAATGTTATTTTTAGCAACATCATATGACCCCTTTAAAATAGCAGAATTATATATCAAAATTTACTATATATTCTAGTATATAAATTTAATATATACTATTTGTATTAGGGGTTTTCAAAATTGTGTACGGGGACCCCCAGGAGCCACAAGAGAGGGTCTGTGGAAAAGTTTACATAAAACAATGTTGAAAATGTAAATATAATATTAAACAAAATAAATTGAACTAAATTATTATTAATTTATCATTTTTAGCTAAATAAATCCTGAAAAACAAATTATATAAAAAATTATATAAATAATATACCTAACATTAGAGTACTAGCCTATAGATAGAAAAAAAGTGTAATAGAACATAAAATATTTGCCAAATAAAATTTTACACATACATAATCATTTTTCACAGTATAAATTGGGTCTTTTATACATAAAGTGTGTAGCTACATTTTAAATTTTAGGATGGGAGTTCCTTAATCATATTAAATAATATTGGTGGTCTATTGCATCTAAAACTTTGAAAACCCCTGATATATATTATATGGTAAGAGTTTTCCCCCCCCTTAACAGTGATAAATGAATTCTACTTGATTTGCCCCAGTGGTAATCATTTTTTGGGTTGTGAATCACTGATTTTGTGTTAATTATTGCACTCATTGGGTTATGTCCATTCAGTTATCTTTAGAAAATGAAGGAGGTCAGTGAACGAGAGAAATATGTCCTGCTTGACCTCGGACAACACACACGCATAACTCACTGTGTAATTGGCCAGAGGTTGAGCTTGGTTCTTAGAATGCTCTGCCTGCACTAGTACCACATCAGCAGTCTACACTCCCCCTCGTCCTCCGTCACATACACACACACACACACACTCTCAACCCCTCCTCCTGGGTTGACACAGCCGGACTCTGAACGCTTCTCTCCAGTCTGTTGAGGTCCCCTTTAACTGCATGTCCTTGCATACACACACACACAAACACACTATGTCCCTAGTTGAGTTTAGATGACGGGCTCTGGTTTCAGTCAGGCTGCAGGCGGCCAGCACAGCGCAGCTGTTGGGCGTGAGTTTCTTGTTTTCATGCAGTGGCTGCTGGGAGTCTGACTGCACTGCCAGCATCTGAGGTGGGTTGGAATAATGATTGAGATTTAGTACCTCACATTCATGGCAGACAGTGTGTTTGTTTTGCTCATCCATTATAGTGCCAGGTTGTAATTGTGTCATTGCATTGTGTTATTAATTGTTTGTATTGAATGAATTTTTTTTTTGATGTGGTGTTATCATTATGTATTTATGGTATTCTAAACGAGAATTTTTTTTATAGTGTTATTATGAGGGTCACTGACATGAGTACCCACAATAAATAAAAAGAAGAATCTAATTTTAAAAACATGCACTAAATTGATGTTGGTTTTGAAACACTTTCAAGATTGTATTGAAATTTTAAAATATCATGTTTGACCACCTGAAAAATAATTGCTTACACTTTGAATACATGTGACTACACATTTGAATCTTTTAAAAATAATAATTGTTAAAATACTTTTTGTTGTGATTATTACTTAATAATAATATTGTTCAATTATCAATTCATAAAATATTTTTGAGTTTTTAAGTAGTCACACCACATGACATCTTGAATGTTTCATTGTAAATGGATTTAGCAGAGATTATGTGGCTCACAGAGGGAAGCGGCCCATTACTGATCGGGCATGAAGTCATTAACAACAAGCTTGTAATTTCTACACTATTCATTTTAAGTTCTTGCTCTTTTTTTTGGGCAGCTGCTTTGTTCGCCCTAGTAGGTGAGTTTTGACTGCTGCCCTCCTGTCATTTCACAGAGCTTAACCCGTTTAATGACTTGAACAGTGATAGTTAGCCAAACTCAGATTGCTGTTGTGGAAGGAAACTCATGGAAAGGATACAGCTGCAGCCCTCTTCCCATATTGTTGTGGTTAAGTGGATCCATGTCATTTCCTGTCCAGCCGGCATGAGCCAAAAAAAGAATGCTTGACGTGAGCTTCAGTTTTCCTTTGTTCTTTTTTCCAACAGAAACTTGGGTGTAGATGAAGCGGCTAGCAGATTGTTCTCTTTCTGGATTGGAAATATTTGATTGCTTCTCATCTAATGAAGCTGATGTAGAGTTTGCAAGCTGAGAAAGCGGCATTAGCTCTCCAGCCCTTGCGGACATCCAGCTTAACTTCTTCAGGCCATGATGGAACCCAAGGCATCTCCACCGGTGGGTGGCGTAACGTGGGCGCGGGTGTGTAAGGAATGTGGACAGTGTCATGATGGTCGGGACAGTCACCTGTTTGAATATCAGGATGAGGTGGATGACGAGCTGGTGTGCCACATCTGCCTCCAGCCTCTGTTGCAGCCCATGGACACACCGTGTGGCCACACGTACTGCTTTCACTGCCTCAGCAACTTCCTGCACGACCAGGACTTCTGTCCCGTCGACCGCCAGAGGCTTCAGCTACAGCAATGCCGTGCCTCCAGCCTACTGGTGCGCAACCTACTGCACAAATTGGCCGTGCTGTGCCCATTCCGCAGCGAGTGCCAGCAGAGCATGCAACGCTGCGAACTGCAGCCCCATCTTCACAACAGGTTAGTGCGTGCCACCAAGGAAATGTTTACCTATCACTAGGGAAACATAGCATAAAGTCGAAGAGATGTAGACATCGATAAAGCAGATATCATTCTGTAGAAATAAAATTAAATCAGTTATGAGAAGTCGGTGGATAAATATGCACATGTAGCCATTAAGAAAGCTGCTGAAACATTTGTGGAATTCCACTTATCCAGGTTTCATGTGAACAGAGAGATTTGAGAGAACTGAGCAGGATTAAAGAATAGACACGAGTGGACCGTATGACCGACTAGTGAAAGAACAGGGTGACTCTTTTACATAATGGAGTTAATTAGGAATCACATGAGTGATTACTATAGAATGTGTGCAGATAGTTCAGCCTTGTCACCTCTTCCAGGAATGCATGGGAGTTGACGTGTTTAATTTTTGCCTGTTTAGTTAAAGGCTTTAAGCTGTATTAAGTTTTTAACCCTGCTCACAATTGTTTAGTTGCACACACTTATAGTTTCTACAGTTCAGTATAAAATATATAATTCACTAATTGGTTGATTCACTTAATCCAAAGCCATAGTATATGATATAGGTGATATGGTATGCAAAAAAGGAAAAAGCCCCTGGGAATAAAACCCATGAATTTGGTGTTATTGCTCTTCTGTTTAAACTATTGGAACACTGCATAGAATAACCCTGTGCCTCAGCGTTCATCTCCCTTACATGGGTTTTCTTTCTGCCGTTTTATAATATTCTTATCTTCTGTGATGTAAAGCATGGTCTAAAGGTTGTTTGGCTGATAGTTCACGTGGTCAGGGACAGCACAATGTAAACACAGAGAGAGCAGCTGCGGGATGGGGAGGGAGGTGTTGACATGGTTAAACCCAAACTAGACCTGATTCTGCTCGCTTTTTTTTTTTTTTACCTGTACCATCTCCTTCCCTGCAATGCAGCAGAAAAGCCTGTTTGTGTCTTCATCTGCATAGCTCCTCTTGTTTCTGTACTGAGATTTCACACTCCCCGAGCATGTTCATCTTTAATAGATAAATGCTACGTAGCTTTGCACTGAACTGATTAAGCATTGACTTGTTTTTCGCTGCTGTTTTCTGCTGACTCCTGAATATGGAAGATAAGATCCAGAGCAGTAGTCAGCATTGGTGCATGTTTAGGATATTTTTAGTTACTGTTGCTGCCATCTGGTAATAAATGTCTTGTAGGTTAATTAACAGCAGACCACTGAGTAATGATGCAGAAGTTCTCTCTGACTCGGTGTGCTGCAATTCTCTCTTTCTCAGATGTCCTGCATTCAGACGACTCAGGGAAGAGGCGGAGAGAAAAAAGAGACCCTCCTGGAACGAGTTAAAGGGAAGCAAATCAGATGGAGATTTATCTGACGCCAAGTCTACCCCGATCGCACGCACAGGTCAACTCGGTGGACCCTCAGAACCTGGACTGGTCAATCCGGCATTTGAAGAGGGTGAAGCTGGTATAGCACTTTCTGTCCACTTTCTGTTTTTCTTGTGAAGTGAGTGAAAAATATTATTACAAACCCCTATGAGCATTAGCAGATCCATATCTAAGTATTTATGATATTCCAAATTTAATTAAAATCAGGAGTATGTGCATAATTTTATGGAATATCGTTACCAAAATGGTAATCAGATAATTTAGCAGTTTTTTTTTTTTTATTGCTTCGGTGCCTTGCTCAAGGGCACCTCAGTCGTGGTATTGAAGGTGGAAGAGCTATGAGCATTAGCAGATCCATATCTAAGTATTTATGATATTCCAAATTTAAATAAAATCAGGAGTATGTGCATAATTTTATGGAATATCGTTACCAAAATGGTAATCAGATAATTTAGCAGTTTTTTTTTTTTTTTTGGTCGGTATTGGATATTTAATTGTTCATGCATATTTCCCCTCCCCTAGATTAGCTTTGCTGTCATCTAACACCCACTTAAACTTAATCTTAAACATTCTGTTGCGAACACACAATAACACAATAAATAATTTTTATTTTATAGATTTTTCATTTTATGTAGCATTTTATAGCATTTAAAATTACTGATTTCAGCTTTTAGTGTGTTATTTTTAACATATTTAGGTAAAATAATTACATATATAATATTTGTATAATATCTCTTTTTTTTGTACTGTACACCACCTGATAAGGATTAGATTTAGAAAAGAATAATGCACATTCTTGGTATTTAATTGTTCATGCATATTTCCCCTCCCCTAGATTAGCTTTGCTCTCATCTAACACCCACTTAAACTTAATCTTAAACATTCTGTTGCGAACACACAATAACAAAATAAATAATTTTTATTTTATAGATTTTTAATTTTATGTAGCATTTTATAGCATTTAAAATTACTGATTTCAGCTTTTAGTGTGTTATTTTTAACATATTTAGGTAAAATAATTACATATATAATATTTGTATAATATCTCTTTTTTTTTTGTACTGTACACCACCTGATAAGGATTAGATTTAGAAAAGAATAATGCACATTCTTGGTGGGGGTTTTTTTGGGGCGTGTTACGGTTGTAACATGTTTTTGATTTGTGGTAGCTCAGGAGTAAAGGTGAGAAGAGTGTAGCACAGACGGTGAAAAGCTGAGGAAATTGATTTGCAGCTGTGTTTACTTTTAGGTAAACCAAAACAGGGAATCTTTCATATGGCCCTTAATCTTGTGAGTAGATGGCTGAGGAGTGTCAGGATGTTATTAATATTGCATCAAAATAAATTATAGCATTAAAACCAACAATCGTCACTGTCTGAGGACATTTACACTCATGGAGATTCACATCAACTTTTTTTGGGATTAAAGCTCTAAAACACCTGGGGGGAGTCTGGACCTGTCATCTGGATTAATGGAAATGCTGTTAGTCATAAAGTCACCTAGCATAGCAACTCTCTCAATATCTCAAGGGAATATTACATCATACATTTGTGTGCTTCCCCAAAATAAATGACTCATTCCAAAGCAGCCACGAGCAAACTGCTTGTGTTACTGCCATATGTCGAACTACTTAGTTTTTAAGCATTTGTAAATCAGGTTCCTGATGGTCTTTTGGTTTTCCAGACACCCCTCTGAGGTCCAGTCTTGTGGCAGAGGCGACTGTGGTGGAGCTGCTTCGAGAGGATCCAGATGAGGATCTGGGATTGCGTATAGTAGGAGGGAAGGACACACCCTTGGGCAACATCGTCATTCAGGAGATTGTGCGTGATTCACTGGCTGCACGGGATGGCAAGCTGGCTCCTGGAGATCATATTCTAGAGGTGAGGCATATCTCAGCTCGCCATGCCATTATGTTTGTTTTAGATTGTCAGTCGCTATGGATTTGAACCCATTAGATGTTTTCCACTGGTTTTATCTCTCTGAATCTGTCTTTCTATCCAGTTCTCATGTTGTCAGTGTACACACCCCAGCGTCATTGTGTTTACATTGCAGTCACATCCCTGGATAAAGGTCACAAGACCCTGCTTACCCAAATGTCAGGACATTTCCATTGGCTGGCACATTATTGACCATATAAAAATGTAGCTGTTTTCAGTTGAGTAGAAAAATTCTGTTATAGGACATGTATCAAAATAGGTTTAGTTCAATACATGTCCTATAGAACTGACCCACTTTACACAAGTTTTCACTAATTGGTCATATTTAGCTGATTTACAGTTTGTTTGTGTAGTTCCAGAATGGAAGATGGAGAAGGGAGTCATTCTCATGTTAAATTAGAAAATTCAGATTTCATTAAGACTGATTTCAGATAGACATTAAAGGGGCATTCAGTAGTCCTTTAGCTAACTTTAGCATCGCTGTTCTTTGTGTACTTTAAGTACCGATACGACAGTGGTGTTAGATTTTGCACTGCCATCTATCGATGTGGATCAGGATTTTATTACAACGACACTAATCAGTTTTAGAGCATGGCCTACTACACACAGTAATTAATTCCTTTATCTGTCCCAGCAAAACAGAAGCAACTTGGTCTAAGTCATCAAATCTTTCCACCTTGTTTAAGCTGTACTGATGCTTACGCTCATTTTTTGCCTTTGTAAGTCTTTCAGTCTTCGGCTTAAAGGGGTCCTATTATGCTCTTTTACAAAGTCTTGATTTTGTTTTGGGGGTGTACTAGAACATGCTCTCATGCTTGGTGGTTCGAAAAACGCATTATTTTTCACATAATTTACATTATTAAAAT